>NC_081411.1:421264070-421564070 GCF_030272615.1 Cryptomeria japonica | reverse complement strand
CAATATCTATTATTTTTTATTTTAAATTTTATGCCAAATCATTCCTCAAAAATCAGATCTTTGAAAATTAGGGTTTTGCATTCTTTTACTCATATCTCACAAACTAATTGGATTTGTTACGGGAAATTTTTTGTGAAGTTTTGGAAGAAGATAAAGACTCTTCAATAAAAATTTCATATTTTTTCAATCGATTTTTCATTTTATATGAATTTTTTATGATTTTTCATAAAAAATTAATTTTTGGAGCAAATTAGCAAATTTTTTGGATTTTCTTACATTTCTGGAAATCTCTTGAAATTTTACAGGTGGTCTTTTTTTATGATGAATCAGATCTTTGAATTGGTCAACAAAACACATTGTTGAAGGCCCCTATTTCACAAAGTCGTTTGGATCTAAAATTTACCTAACTTGTGTGCTTGCAGGAAGGGGTGATCATTTGAAACAATCCAAACTACTAATAAATCTTTGTTGCAGGTCCTTGGCAAGGGTTTTTGGATTTTTATTGTGTGCTTTGTTTTCATAGACTAGCAAACACTTCAATTGGTGCACTAAAGTTGAATCATTGTCTTTTGTGTCTTGAGCAATAGGCTCTTTTTGTTTAATCTTTAGAGGGCCTGTCTTCTCGTGTGGTCATTAGGACTACTAGTGAGAAGAGAATGACCCAAGTGGTAGCGAGGAAAACCCACCTCATCCGAACCACTATAATCAAATGTATTCATGGTGAAAACTATGAATAACGTGTGCTGATTAGTTCATACCGACACTATGTCTCCCCATAAACCTGTTTGATCAAATTTATTTGATCATTTGTAGGGCGTAACCCCTACCGGCTGGGAGCCTTCTATATTTACAGAGCTGAAAGTGCCGCATGTATGGCCACACGAGCGAATGCCCTTACTAGCACCTTTTTGTTTTAGAAGCCCAAATCCTTCTAGTTGTTGGGGCAGGAGGTCGGACCTCTGGTAGTGGCCCACACACATACGGTTCTTAGTAGAGATACAAAGTTCGCCATGGGGAGTTTTCATGGGGACTGATGCTTGGCTGACCCGAGAAGTGAGTGCCAAGGGTGGAGCTAGTGAGGTCAAGCATCTAAGTATCCGCTCTGAATAGCGTAGCCTCGGGGGTAAAACCCCATGTGGGATCAACAACTATTGTCTTGGCCAGCCATAAGAATTGTGCTTGACTTATTTTAAACATTCAAAACATTCAAGACCAAACAACAAAATATTGTGTCTTTTGTGTCTTCAAGTGTATGCAAAACAACTTTACATCAAACAACACACTTTTCTTGGAGTCATTTTGAGTCTAAACACTTGCAAACATTGAGTCCTCATCAACATTGTGTCCTCTTGTCATGAAAAATAGTCAAACATTTAGATTTGGTCACAACTTCACAAATTGGAAAAATTTTACAGTCCAGCAAACAAGAGCAATCAGTTTCGGAATTCTTGAGCTTCCTAGGTTGTTTCTTCAGGTTTCATCTAGCATTCAACCTGTCCTTGGGTCTCACATAGTCCATCATTGCTTCACATCTCATTTTACATTCATACTTGTCTAAACTTGGGTCAAAAGGTCACTTGCTTGTCCTCATCATACTTTGTCAACACACTACATACAACTACATTTTGCTAAGTGGTCCCTCATCAAGGTTTCTTACCTTTGGGTCTCATTTGGTCTTACTTAGAGTCAAGGTCAGCTTACCTCATCAAGAGAAACTATCCTCTCTTTGGAAGTCACACCTACTCTACTACATACATACTTGGTCTTACACTTTGGACATTGCAAGTACACCTCAGATTCATTTTCACTCCATACAACTCTTGGTCTTCCATACTCTTGCCATTTTTCATCTAGTCTCTCACATCTTGGTCAATACCTAGTTCATGGTTGAAACTCGTCTTCAAAAATCTAGGAGAGAAACTAAAGAGGCTCAAGAGTCCACAAACATGAGTTCTTATGAGTATGACAATGATTTATTTTTCAATCCTGAGCACACTACATTACCTGACATGGATGTTTATAGAAACATTCCAAATGTGGAAAACGCAGACACTACAAACAACAATGCTACACACAATGACAATGTGGACAACTTTTCAATACATTCAGCAGATGTAGAAGAATCCTTTATGAATCCCCATTTCAATAGATTGGTTGAGGAAATAATGAGGAGGGATAGACAATACTTTTTACACATGATGGCACAAAGTGGAGCCAAGATACCTCATGATTTTGACATGTCTCAACTTATGGAAAATCGACCCTTGCAACAACCTCACTCCAACATGGATCAAAGGAGACCTAATAGTGGAGGAAATAGAGGACCACATATGGTACCTAAATCACCATCAACTTTGCTTCAAAAACCAGAAGTCCCACATACACATGGTCAAACATATGATACTTACCTTCGAAGACCATTATGGAAGCCTTATGCAGATAGATATGCTCATGCTAAGGATCAACCACCAAAACAATGGGATGTTCAAAGGCATGCTCAAAATTTGGACACAAGGAAACCCCGTGTCAAATTTGGGGGCAACACATTAGAACATGACATGCCTGTAGAATATGGTATACATGCGCAAAATAGATATGGGGTTCCTCAACATGAAGCTATACCAAGTGCTCCATATATGCCGTATCAATATAGACCTCCTCCATATGAACATGTGTATGATCAATATCATACATACATGCAATATGCTCCTCCTACAATTGGTGCTTCAAACATGGGGTATGCTTCAAGAAGTCGATCTCCACCTAAGAGCAATTTGGAGCAACAAATCAGAGATTTACAAAAGAAAATGGAGGACATAAATACACCAAAGCCAACATACACAATGAGAGACATATGTCCTTATCCATTTGATAAGAGCATTCCAATGCCTCCTTTTCCTACACACTTTGTGACGCCTAAATTTGATAAGTATAGAGGAAAAGGGGATCCCAAGGCACACATAAGACAATTTTTCACAACTTGTATTGAGGTAGCAGCAGAAGAGACATACTTGATGAGATTGTTCCCACAAAGCTTAGGCGATCAAGCTATGGAATGGTTCTCCCAACTCCCACCTGGTATTAAATCATGGGGTGACTTAGCAGAGGCATTTATCCAACATTTCTCCTACAATATAGAGACAGACATATCAATCACTACTTTGTGCAACACTAAGCAAAAAGAAAGAGAATCTTTTGCATCATTTTTACAAAGATGGAGAAATCTAGCTAGCAGATGCTCTTGTGAAATTCCACAGAAACAAATGGTAGAGATGTTCACACAAAATGTTAACAAAGACATTGGCTATGACTTAAGGAAAGCTTGTTTGTCTACCTTCAAGGACGTCATTGAAAAAGGCTTAGCAATAGAGAAGGTCCTAATTGAACAAGGAATTATTAAGATATTCAAGGAAAACAAAGATGACTTTAAAGGAAAAGACAAGCCAAGATTTTGGAATAAAAACAAGAACACAGTCAATGATGGTGTTGTTGATGCCAACACAGTGCGACCCAAATTCATCTTTTCGGGATCAAGTTCTAGAAACAATCAAGTGAATACTCAAACAACTTCTAGACCACGAAGGAAGTACACCCCATTGGGAGAACCACTTGAGTTAGTCTTCAAGAAGCTTGTGGCAAACAAGGTGATCATAGTTCTAGATTTTCCTCCATATGAACCAAAAGTCAAACCAAATTGGTGGAATGATGATGAGTATTGTGAATTTCATAAAAGCAAGGGTCATAAGACAGGAAATTGCCATCGACTGAAGAACATCATACAAGATCTCATTGATAGAGGTGACATTGAGATTGAGGGACACTCATCTAATCAAGAACATGAGATGTTTAAGGAATCATTCCCAAAGCATGACAAGGGAAAAGCCAAAGTCACAGATGATCAAGCCAACTATACTAGAGCACCTTACAACTATGATTCAACTATTAATCATATCTCGATGGACAATCATATCTCTACTATTACCATCAAGAACAAAATCCTGAGAATCCTCCTCAGCGACCCAAGATTGTCCTAAGAGGTGTTGGATCTTCTTCCGAACCTAGTTCTGAATGTCATGTTACAACTCGTCGAGGTAAAATTACTTTGCTAGGTGCTTCAACTAAAAACACCGCTTCTTCATCTACCAAACCTGAGTATGACCTTGTAGAACAACTAGGGAAGACACCCGCGCTCATTTCCATCCTTGAGCTCTTATGCATATCCCCCGCTCATAAAGCTATTCCTGACAAAATCTTGAGAGACACTGTCGTTCCTACTGATCTGAACGTGGACCAGTTTCAAGCCATGGTGGGATACCTTTCCATTCCACATTCCCTTACATTCACAGAAGTCGATGACGCCTCCGTAAGTCAGCCACATAATGCACCATTACACATTGAAGCCTTCATACAAAAACATAGAATCAAACGAGTCCTGATAGATGGAGGAGCAGGTCTAAACATTTGTACATTGAGCACCATTAAACAATTGGGATATTCCGACAAAGCTGTAAATTCTACAAACAAAATTACCATCAAGGCATATGATGATGAAGAGCGTTCATCCAAGGGCACAGTCACCTTGATTTGGATGTGGTTTGTCAAGTACTTGATTTGGATCTCACATACAACATATTGCTAGGACGTCCTTGGATTCATGAAATGAACGCAGTACCATCAACATATCATCGATGCATCAAGTTTCCACACAATGGAGTTGAAGTGACTGTCAAAGCGGATCCAAATTCATTCATATATTGCAACAATATGCGACATAGATAAGAAATAACAATCCCAGCCAATAGAGAAGCTATTCCTTCATAGGCATATGTGGATCCAGAATCATTGAAAGCTTCTACATCAAAACAAGCAGAGATCAAAGAAAATTTCAAGATTAAAGACATGGGATGTGGTGAGTATATCTTCCATGTTGATCAACTCCCACTATCTCCTAAGACATTCAATCGACAAGAACAATCTATAAACAATTTACAAGGAATTGGGTACAAACCATCTAGTGTTGTGGCTACTAAGTCTGAATGCAAATCTCCTCTAGTGGTGCGAGCAACTATTGATATCAATAGTCCTAAGAGTGGTTCCTGCAAAGAATCTATTGAGCATATCGCCAACCCACTTAAAAACTCACATAGCTTTACCATATCATCCACTCATTCCATTTCCACTCCACTTCCAGACTTGGATCAACAAGAATTACAAAAGCCCTTAGTCATTGGGGATCAAGAATCAAGCTTTGAAAAGAAAAATCTAAAAGTCAAAAATAAAGAAAAGTGCTTTGGTCCAAATCAAAATCAAAAGCTACTAGACTCCACAAAAATCAAAGTCAAGGATAAAAATCCTATGAAGCAAAAAGAGCAAGAGTTGATCTCCCCTAATATCAAAATAACTGTGGGCAAAAGTTCTATAATTTCAAGTCAAAAAGCATACTTGTTGATCCTAAGTCTCCATCATGCTATCCTACTTTCACTTATTTTCACAATCACAAGCCTTCATAACTCATCCACTTGTTCCACACATCCATCCCCTTTTGGCGATACATCATGGACCTTTAATGGAGCTTCCTTGAAGGACTTTGTTATTAGAGATGCCCAAACTTCTTCAGGTGACACGCATATGGGCCTGTGTAGTCCACACACTAGTAATTCTATCTCAATTCCTTCATCCAAGAAGACAGTCACTCGAGCTACACATCATTCAGTCAAGGAATGTCATAGCTACAATCACAAGGTGAAGCCTCATACATTTGAGGTAGGTGACTTGGTTCTTAGAGAAAACCCCAAGAATTAGCAAGACAGAGAGAAGAAGGGCAAGTTCGAACCAAATTGGCTTGGTCCTTACATCATTACAGCAGTATATGGATCTGGGGCATTTCAGCTCTCAACTACAGAAGGTGAACCTTCGGAGGATCTTATCAACAACATGCACCTTCGTAGGTTCTACACATAGCTCTTCGGAATATCCTAATTCAAAAATACAAAAAAAATCAAAAATTTCAAAAATACAAAAAAATAAAAAAAATTCAAAAATACAAAAAAATTATAAAAACAAAAAAATCGTTATTTGGTGAAAACCTAGCAAACAGGCGCCTTGTGACACAAAAAAATTGAAAAATCCAAAAAAGTAAAGAGAAATAATTTCGTCCAACGGTGAAAACCACTTCAGTGGCGCCCTGGGCAAGTACCATGGTGAAAACTGGGTCACCAGTGCCATGCGTAGAGACATTGCTCCTCCCTCCTTCAGGATTCACTTTCATCCTTTCACTTTGCACACACTCACAACCTATTTATTCATAATAAACTTACCCATTCCCATCATGGCTTGTTATTGATCTACCTAAGATTGGTTAGCCATTCATAATAAACCTCCCTTTCCATCCATAATAAATCAGATCCTATCTGTGACTACGGCAAATCCTACGTCTAGTGATGGGTGTGGAACTAAGAACATCACATGTTTCAAGGAGTACAGTTTCTTCCAGCTTCCTTCAGTCTATCCGCGCACAATCCGCAATAAAGCAACATTTGCATCATAGATCCACAATAAAGTTTCATCTTCTCCACAATAAAGTATCAGTTTCATGGATTCAGTCAATTTCAGATGCGACACAGCAGTAACAATGGGCTTCAACAAATCAAATCTTTCAACAGACTCAGACAACATATGGTTCAATGCTATCTATCCTTTTTGTGAAAGTAAACATTGTGACCACAATCGAATAAGACTTATACAAGTGACAAGAGACACTAAACTTGAGGACTACAGTGGATGTTGGTGTCGAGTCTTGGTTTTCTTTTGATTTTATCTTTTGGTGACATGTCTTTTAGCTTTTCCAGGATGTCTCTAACTAGAGATTCTATCTCCAGGATGTCTTTGACTAGAAAGGTGAGGATGGGGTATCGTCACCTATTTGTATTTGCTGTCTGTGGATTGTCTTTTAGTAATGCTATGACTTGTCCAAGGATATGAGGACACTGTGAGTCTAGTGTGAACTGGGGCATTCCTTGTTTGTGACTGTCTTATCTCCATGCAAACGGGTACAATGACTTTCTGGGTCAAACATATGCCTCGATTGTCATAACCTACTTGCCATAATAAAGCTCAATGATGATAATGCACAAGAAGCTCTTTCACTTTCATATCTTCTGTCTTCCATCCCCCTTTCTTGATTGACTTCCATCATCCTTCTCGAGTCCGTGTAGCCTGCTATCAAATGACTGAGTATAATGACACACCAAAAACATTTGCATTTCATGTAGCTACACCTACATTACCACATATAAGCATTTAATACATACATATAGATATCACAACTACATCACATCCTGCACACAACACCTGTTAGCACAATTTACATTTGCATTATTATATTCATCTGCATCACATACATTCACATTTGCATCATGCATACACATATAAAACATAAAAAAAAATAAAAAATATTGCATTGCATCATATACATATTTGCATCCATCACATAGAGACATAAACATACATCATAAGAACATCTCATCACATAGGTACACATGCATATAGCTGCCGCAAAAATGAATCATCTCATATATATAATCAAAAGTGTCATGATACAATGATGTCAAAATCATATGGCTACAATCACCCGCAGGTGTCTACATCATCATACAAAAATGGTACAATACTGATACATAGGGAGCCCTCTACGGCTATGATGAACTCCCTCCCTCAGAGCCGACTGGCCTTGACGGAGTCTGAGCCCTAGAAGGACCCGCCCCAAGATCATCTCTCCTGGCCCCCGTGTCCTCTACAGCTACCCCTCGTGTCTCCCTATCTAGACAGAGGAACCCACTGATAACTCCTACCAACACTGTTGGTAGTGCTATTCTTGTCCATGTCATGGTAGCCCATGCCACATGTCCCAACCTCATGTCCAATGCCAGATCCTAGAGCACTCATCTCAGTGCATCCTTGTCTCCATCTCGATCGTAGGGTACTAACTCCCCATCAATCGGTATCCACATAATCCTATATACATCCTCCAGGGTGACTGTCATCTCACCCATCGACAGATGAAACGTACAAGTCTCTGAGTGCCATCTCTCAGCCAGTGCAGTCAGCAATCCTATGTTCGCCCGAAACTCAGGCACATACAGAATGTATCTCAATCCCATAGCCTCAATCGCGACTTGGTCCTCAAGTGTCAACTCAGGTCGCAATCTCTGTGTCGACGAGAATCTCTCCCCTGACTCTAGCATCGGCAAGTACTCCCGCAGTCAAGCAAATCAATCTCAGTCCTAGTGACACTCACTGTTCATCACAAAGTGTTGCTTCTATCCTAGTGGTACTCACTGTTCATCACAAAATACTACATGTGTGACACTCCCTGTTCATCACAAAGTGTTACTCACATTTGCACTCCTTGTTCATCACAAAGTGTTGCTCATATTTAAGTACTCCCTGTTCATCACAAAGTACTCTATCTTGGTACTCACTGTTCATCACAAAGTGCCTTGATCTATCCTAGTCTTCCTAGAGGACCTACTTGAGTGTATCCTCTCAGCAGCTTATCCAATTGACAGTGTATGTTCATCACAGAACTGCCGATTTGACCTAGAAGACACAAATTCATTTTTTTGGACACAAACACATTTTCCTAACATAAACAAGCATTTATTACATTACCTAGTATGCCTTAATGACAACAATAAATGCATCAAAGTACGAGGAGGTTTTGTGGTACTCACCGGCTCTCCTGCCTCCGCTGGCCTCTAGAATCGGCGAACACGGTCGAATCTGTGAACAAAAGCCATCGCTGCTAACTGTTGCTGCTTTATTTTTGCTCTGCACTATCCTCTTGTGAATGTGTAGATGACAATGAGGATGTATTTTCCCCCATGGTCTATCTTATAGCCTACCCTAGCCCTCGCCTTCATTTTCTGAGTCAGTCTTCATTATCCCGTGACTTTGTCACTTTATCCGGTCAGTCCATTCTAGCCTTTCTTTCTTATCGAGAGATTGTCTGCAATATTTTCAGACATTTTCATCCAATCTCTCGAGGGGGCATATCATTCCCATTTTGGGGCAACTTTGTATCAGTTCATCTTATCTTCTTTGAAACAACGCGACAAGCCGCATTGTCTCAAAGAGGGGCAAAATGTAGACACCCAAAATTGTCCAGTCTAATTAAATAAATATTTTATTTATTTAATTGTCTAAACCTAATTCTTCTATTAATTAAATAAATCTTTAGTTATTTAATTAATTCATTTATCCTCTTCTAGCCTTATTTCTCATTTAAATAAATACATTTATTTATTTAAATTATCCTTTTCCTAAATTAAATAAATATCTTATTTATTTAATTGATCCCACTTCTTCTATAAATTAAATAAATCTTTATTTATTTAATTAATTCATTATCCTTTTCTACACATGACACATGTCATTCATCTCTTAATTCATACACTACCTACCCCTTTCATTATTTTATTATTTCCTTTACCTACCCTCTAATCCTAGCCGACCTCCTTTTTACACCTCTCAATCTTATCCCTCCATTTCATATTGTGTCTTCTATATAAGGAGATGCTTCCTTCATTATCAAACCCTAATGAATCATTCTAATCACTCATCCTAATCGACAATTTGGAGGACTTGACTACACTACGATTCTACTTGCAACCACATTCCGTTCTTTGTTGAGCTCTTGTGCACATAAAATATGAGAGCAAATATATCAAGCAAGATCAATGGAGATAGGAAGAATGGAGATCAAAACCCTATTGGACATGTGATGGTATAATCTTTGTGATTTCATTTGATTTGCATTGTCTTAGGTAATCTTCATATGTTATGGTGGATCTTTGTTGTTGTTAGGCTAGGGTTTAGTGGTTGAATTCATTTAGCCTTTCAATTTTGTTATTATTGTTATCCATTTTCACCATATACACTATGCTCTACAACTGTAATTCTTGAACAGTCAACAACTTCCTTCTTAATGCATCTGCCACCTTGTTAAGTTGCCCCTTCTTATGCTTGATGGTGAAGGTGAAGGATTGGAGGTATTCCATCCATTTCATATGTCTATTGCTAAGCTTCTCTTTAGTGTTGATGTAACTCAATGCCTGGTTGTCTGTGAACACCACAAATTCTTTTGGGAGTAGGTAATGCCTCCATTTATTTAGAGACTGCACTAATGCATACAACTCTAGGTCATAGGCTGAGTACTTCTTCTTTGCTTCATTAAGCTTCTAATTGAAAAATGCCATAGGTCTTCCCTCTTGACTCAATACACCACCTACTGCAATTCCACTTGCATCACACTCCAAAGTGAATAGCTTATCAAACATAGGTAGGAGAAGGATAGGATTTGTGGCTACTTCTTGCTTCAACAATTGAAATGCTTTGTCAGCCTGCTCAGTCCATTTGAACTTGGTTTTGAGACCTCCTTTAATGATGTCAAGGACTGGTGCATATATACCACCGAAGTTCCTTACAAACTTCCTATAGAATTGGGCTAATCCATGGAAATTTCTAACTTCAGTCCCTATTTTAGGTGCAGGCCAATTCAAGATTGCCTCCACTTTGCTTGGATCCATCTTCAAGGTTCCCTTAGACACCACAAATCCTAAGTAACCAACTCTTGCTTCAAGAAGTCACACTTCTCTAGGTTGATGGATAACTTCTCCTCATGCAACCTCTCTAAGACTAACCTCAAATTCTCACGGTGCTCCTCTTTGCTTTTGCTATAGATGAGAATGTCATCTAGGTGCACCACCACAAATCTACCTGTGAAATCCTTCAACACCTCATTCATCAACCTCATGAAGGTGCTTGGAGCATTGGTGAGTCCAAATGGCATCACAAGCCATTCATGCAATCCCTCTATGGTTTTGAAAGCAGTCTTCCACTCATCACCCTCCTTAATTCTTATCTGGTGATAACCACTTTTAAGGTCTAGCTTGGTAAAATACATAGCCCCTCCTAAACAGTCCATTAGATCCTCTATTCTAGGAATAGGAAACCTATACCTTATGGTGATCCTATTGATTACTCTTGAGTCAGTACAAAGTCTCCACTTACCTCCTTTTTTTGATGCTAGCACTATCGGGACTACACATGGGTTGATGCTCTTCTTAATCAGTCCTTGTTCCAATAACTCCTACACTTGCCTTGCTACCTCCTTGTTCTGATTAGGTGTGAGCTTATATGCAGCCTTGTTAGGTAAGGATGCACCAGGAACAAAGTCTATTTGATGGCTTATAGACCTTCTTGGTGGGAGTGTTGCAGGTGTTCTATCACTCACTATGTCCTTATGCTCTTGCAACATTTGCTTCACCTCCTTGGGTACTTCTGGCTACAACTTGTCTTCTTCCTCCTTTGGCTCCATAAAGATGGCACACTTCACTATCTCTTCCTCATGTAGCAAGTTTAAAAACTCTTTACCAGTAGCCATTAAGACACTAGGTTTTCTTGAAGTTCCCTCTTCATTCTCTATCAAAGACTGAATCTTGAAGGTCTTGCTATACTTCTTAAAGGAAATGGAGTTCTCCTCTCCATCATAGATCACCTTCCTATCAAATTTCTAGGGTCTTCCTAGTAGCAGATGACAAGCATCCATAGGCAACACATCACAAAGGATCTTATCCTTGTATCCTCCAATAGAAAACTCTACCCAAGTCTGTTCATTGACTAGCACACTCTGCTCACGATTCAACCATGTCACCTTGTATGGGTTAGTGTGGGGTATCCTTGTGAGTTTTAGCTTCCTAACTACCTCTTCTGATATGATATTGTCAGTTGAGCCTGAATCAACTATCACCTTGCAAACTTTACAAGAATCTTGCATCTCACCCTAAACAATGCTCTCCTATGCTTAGGTTCATTCTTGACTAGTTGCCTTATCAAGACCCTATTGAACATCAAATTTTCTCCAATCTCTGATTCAATATGGTCCACCTTAGGTGTCTTGCTTCTTGAAGAGTCTTCATGTGCATAAGCAACCCTTTTTCCACTGTTTGATGACGTAGGCTTGTTAGGGCATCTATATGCCGAGTGTCCCAATTGTCCACAATTGTAACACTTCATTGTTGCAAAATAGGAGTTACCTCTACCGGTACTTTTGCCCCTACTTGGACCACCTTGTGCACCTCTTCCTCTAGAAAGGCCTCCTCTAGGATTGGTTTCAGTGCCATGTTCAGTCAACTTGGCTTCTCCTTGGTTCCTCTTCTCATTTGACTTGCTTTGGTAACCACCTCGATGGTTCATTTGGTCTCTACCTCTGCCTCTACCCCTGCTATTGGAGTCTCCTTTCCTTTTGTTCCTCTCTTCTATCTTGGTAGCAAGCTGATGACATTTTTGGACAGTAGTAGGAGTCCATAGGCTTATCTCCTCTTGAATGTTCCACTTTAGGCTACTTAGATACCTAGCCACCTTAATAGATTCATCTTCTTGGACTTTAGATCTAAGACATAGCTTTTGAAATTCTTTGGTGTAGGAGGTTACATCAAGATCTTTTTGCTTCAATCCCTGTGTCTTCTTATGAAGTTGGACTTCACAATCCTTTGGTAAGTAGTTCTCTTTAATCTTACCCACCATAGCTTTCCAATTTGCAATAGGTCGCTTCCCCATACTAACTCTTTCTTCTTGCAAGTACTTCCACCATGTCAAAGCTGCTCCCCTTAATCTTGATTTGGTAACTTTAACCTTCTGAGCCTCTGTCACTCCTTCACACTCAAAGTGGTTTTTGATCCCCTCAATCCATTCCATAATAGTGTCTATGTCCATTCTTCCACTAAAATGTGGCAATCCTGCAAAAGCCTTGGTGTTCAAAGCCTTGATAGCCTTTACAAATGTCTCTTCATTGAACAAGAGATCTGGTTCAGGTATAATCTCATCTATGTCTATAGTTTTCTTTCCTTTACCCTTGGTGTCTTCATCCCAAGGTCCTTGTGTCCTCTAATCCACCACTTCTTGCAGTTTATCCCTTATCTCAGTCATAGCTTCTTCAAGGAGTCTATTTTTCTCCTTCTGCTCTTCCACTTCTCTATCTAGCTCTGCAATAGTAACCATTCTACTCTCCCCTACTGATTCACCAGTATATAGAGACATACACAGTCCAACAAGTCTTTAACTTGGCTCTGATACCAATCTAATGGGATGGGGTTAGGGATAAACTAGCCTAGTCTATGCTCTTGGATCCATTACTTGGATCACCTGGTATTCTCTACACACCCTAGGGTCTCTAGGACTTCCTTTTCTTGAGGAATCTCCTAACCTTGCCCAATCCACCCACCAATGAGTTGCAATGTTTCTCCTAAGGTCTCACCTACTCATGAGACTCAAAACCCCTTACTATGGCTAATAAGGGCTAGGCTTGTTCCACACCTTCCAAGGTCTTAGCAAGGTTGTTATAGGTCAACTTCATAGTTTTTCCACCCATTCATGTGCCCCCAAGAGGTTTCAAGACTCCAACCCCTCACTGATTTCACTATTTTTTTTTTTTGCCTTCAAATAGGGCTAGAAGGATTAGGACCAATTAGGCCTCCTACCCGATCATTTAGGGCTCCCTCTAACAAATGATGCACAAACAACCCAAACTCCCAAAATGGACTGCTATTCATTTGGTAAGGACTCATGGATTTTCTAGGTTTTAGGCCTCCAAGTGTCCGTACACTGTCCTAGGTGGATTTTAAGGTTTTCAAGGGTTTTTGTGAGGGTTTTTAGGGTTTGCTTGGGCCACAGTGAGTGTTATGAGTTTTAGCCACGTTGTTTGGATTGGTGGAGGCTCCTCCTTCACACAAATGATGCTTCACTCACTCCTCTACACCTCCTCCAAAGGATGCACTCTCCACTAATCAACCTTTCTCTTCAAGACCTCTGCACCAACAACCATTCCTAATCGGGCACTATAAAGTCTCGCCTGTGAATGGGTCCTCAAATGGCTTCCTTGCATTTTCAAGGGCCCTTCTTGCATGGGACTATAGTACAAGGTCTTCACTCTCATTCCCCATGGTTTCATGGTGATTCCACAATGGGGAATGGAGTTAAGACTTCATTTGCACAAACCGGTCCAAAACTGGACAGTGAGACTGCAATTTACAAACTATTTACAAACACACTCAACCTGTAAACAAAAAGCTAATCTAATCACTCACAATGGAATTATTTACACCATAGAATACATTTCACATAGTGTTTCATGTAAATCAATCCATTATCTTGCTCAGTAGCCTCATTCAAACTGACTGGTAACCAACAAAACAGTCACAGTCAATTCAGTTTGCTTGAGCCGTACAATCTCTAACATCCAACCAATCCAATTAGGGTTTGCAATTACTTATATCACTTTTGCCTCAGTCCGTGTACCCATATTAGGGTTGTCCATGCCAAACTAAGTATTTTGACCTCCTGGTGGAAAAGTTGCTTGACAACTTTTAAAAGTTGTCATGCAACTTTTGCAACTTTTGAGCAACTTTCCCAATGTTGCTTTTCATGACTCCTAAACCCAAATTGGGCCAACCTAAGGACACCACCATGTTATGAAGGACCCCTAAACTCCACAAGGACACACATACCCTTCATTTTCAAGAAAATCACAATCTTGACTTTTGACCCCTAACATCTCCTCTAGGACCCTAACTAGGACCTATGAGCACATGGCTCATTATTTTATGTACAATGGCTTCATAAGAAGCATAACATCACCAAAACAAAGAAGGAGGGAGATCTTGTAAGGGTGCTCCTGCACCATCCTCTCCTTCTCTTAATTTGGCTTTGACTTTCCTTTGGTCTCTAGTTATGCCTCGGGTGGCTTGGGGGTCTTATAGGAGAGAAATAACCATGCATTTAGGTATGTACTTATCCCTCCTAAGTTGTTTCTTCACAATATTTGTAGGTCTATAGAGGGAAAATTCAAGATTAGTGTTAAGGAGGTTAGTCTTGACTTGCCTACTATGCATGTTAATACTTCAGGTTGACAGACTGCTATTAAATAGGGATTAGATTTTGATATTTTGAGACCTATGGGAAAGATTAAATCCTCTATAATTAGTGTTAAATGGTCTACCCTATCTCATGGTTGGGTGAAGGTTAATTTTGATGGGGCAACTAAGGGGAATCCCAGGCTAATTGGTTGTTGGGGAGTGTTGTGAGATGATTATGATAGGCCCCTTTTGGAAGTGGCACTCCCTTTGGAAATAAAGTCCAAACACTTGGCTAAAGACTGAACTACTTTTTATTCCATCAAATTGGCTTATGATCTTGGCTTTTGGAAGGTCTGGATTGTGGGTGATTTGGTCAACATAATTAATTGTTGAAAGGGATCACATAATATGAGTTGGTCCATTGAAGATTTGATCAAGGATGCCTTAAATCTTATCAAGGATATTAATAATGTGTATATTTCTCATATTTTTAGGGAAGGTAATTCCCTTGTGGATGCTTTTGCAAATAATGGTGTTTTGCAGAGAGATGGATTTTATTACAATGTGAATAAACCTCTTTCCCCTAAGATTGAGGATATTATCAAACTTGATATTATCCATGGTGGTTAAATTATCATGGTCTACATGGGTGATTATGTTTTTTACCCCACCCTCTCTTTTTTATCTAAGATGTTTTAATCATGACAGATGAGTGGTTTCCATCCTTGGTTCTTACTAGCTAATTATTCACACATGGATTATGAGTGATATTAGTACTTAGTTTTATATTTTTTAGATTGTCTTGTTTCAAAGAGTGGTATTGAGGGGTCGAATTGTGACTATGCTCCTGGAGGGTTGGCTATGGGGCAAAAATTTATCTATTATTTTGTGGGTGGGATCCATTATGGGAGGGAAGAGACATTGATAGGAACCCATTTCCTATGATGTCATTCACAAAAATAAGAAAATTTAGTGGATTTTGACTAAAGGTGGGGTTATACCCTATCTGGAGCATCTTCATGGCTACTACCCTAAGGTGACAAAGATTTTTTGAAAATCATGGAAAAACAAAAAGATTTGCATTAGCAACACAATATTGGAGGTCACTAAGGAGTTGATTGTAGAGGTCACTGGTCTGCCTATGGAAGGAGAAAAAAATTTTAGGGACAAAAAAATATTTTGAACCTATGTTGGACACTTTTATAGAATATAAAGAGGGTCTTAATCTTGTCAAGAATATGAATGATGGTTGCAAGGTAGACTCCCTAACACCCCTTTGGGCTAGTTTGGTTAAGGTCCTTATGTAGTATTTTACATTGGATGGGTAGTTTACCACTATCTATGGTTATTATTTTTCTTTTCTTAACCACTTTAGACACAAGATTCTGGTTTCATTTATGTTATATCTCTTTTTGTCCTTAAAAGCTAGTATTAAAGAACATAATAAGAAGCATAGTAACCCTATTTTTTATAAGGGCTTGATCCTCCTAATTATGGAACATTTCAAAGCCCTCCCATCTTTCCCTAAGGAAAAATGCAATGTTTATCTCCCTTCACACTTGATGAACATGGGTATAAGGAGGACATGGAGACAAATATAGGATGAGGATGACAACTAAAACGATGAGGATAGGGAAACAAAGGATGGTGCTTCCTTAGAGAAAATCGAGAATTATGAGCCATTGGAGTAGAAAAGTAGAATACCTTTCTTAGGGATGAAAAAGGGATTCTCCTAGCTAGGTTGATGAGGAGTCAATTGTTGAGGAGGATAATAATAAATAGATCTTGGAAGGGGATAATTTTATGGGTGAAGGGGAAGGCACCTTAGGAACATCCCTTCCCCCTCCATTGTCTAATGGTGCTAAATAGGAGATAATTAATTGTTCACCCTTTCCCAAGGATATGAAAAAGGACTTCTATTTCCTTAGGGTTGACCCTTAGAATTCCCTTGATCTTCTAGATATTGTTAGGGATGTCATAGTGGACCATTTTAGGATTTCCAAATGGATTTTTTTGAAAATAAATCAAGTTGATGTCAATATATGGTCCATTAAAAATAAAGTGGCTACTTTGGAGTGGGGTGATAGTTGGGTTGCCTTTAGGGATAATTTTGACAATGTGATCTTTGATGAGGAAAACACCGGAATGCTCTCTATTCTAGAAAACATGGCCAAAGATGTTTCTCTCCTAAAAATGGACTATGAAGGTAGGTCGGGGGTTCTCAAAGCCAAGGTGAAGAGAATTGACGATAATATCACTAATTTGGTTAACATGAGCTATATAACCATTCACACTAGTGCTGAATAGATTAAAACCCTTGTGAATCAAAGTAGAATGTGCAACCTTTAGAGTCAAGGGGAAACATTGTAATTGATGTTGACTTGGCTGAGAAGGTTAAGAAGATTAAGGATGATAGTGGGGTCTATTAGCTCAGACCCATAGAGATATCAAGAAGACTAGGGAGCAAGCAAATTTCAAATTGCAAGATCTAACAAAATTGGCTTAAAATCTAGACCAGATGGAAGTGGAGGTTACTGAAGCCCTAAAAAATCAGTGTTAGGTTTCTTGGTTTTATTTTATTGGTCAATTATTTTTAATAAAGATAAACAATTTTTACAGGGACTTGAAACCCAAAGTTTTACAGACCAAGGCCAGCATCCAAAAAGACATTAATCATAAGATAAATAAGGGATAAACCCCACAAAGACCGAACACCCAAAAAAAAATGAAAAGTCTCCAAGAAAGATAGGAAAAGGTGCTCAACTGAGTGAGTGCACCAATTCAGTATTCTTCTAAATAATCTTCTTGTTGATTTTCTCCAGATCCTCCATGATGAATCTGGAGGTACCTTGGTCTTGGCTCTGGGTTCTAGTCCTAGTACAGAGACTCAATCTAGTCTTCCCTCTGAAGCATTCTTTTTCTATTTTCCCCACAAGGGAGGATCGCTAGCTATGGGTCTGGTTCTATAGTCGGCCATCATGGCATTGATTTTCTCCAAACCTTCAACACTATTACTTATCACCTCCCTGCTAATTTCCACCAGATTATTCAGGCTGTCTTTGATGTCATTCACATACTCTTGAAGCTTATCAATTCTACACTTGTGGAATATCTTCATAGTTTCAATATCCAGAGATATGTTTTGAATCATGCTCATTATCTTCTTAGTTTTACTAGGCTTAAGGGACTCCGTGAAAGTTTTAATATTTCCCTTAATCCAATCTTTCAGGGTTCCAATTTCCTTATCCACCCACTTATAGCAGTTCTCTTGGCCCCTAGTGACCTCCAAAATCCGATCTTCCAAAAACTTCTCCCCCTTTTTATCACCTTCAATCTCCTTATTCACCGTCCCCTATTTTTTGTTATCCACATTGATGGGGATGTCTAACCTAATCTCGTGGTCCTTGTCTTTCGACCCACTTGACTTGGTCAATTTTGTTTTCTTCCTGATGGGGGTCTCTAGGTCTTGCATTTTCTTTTTATTGGATTTAAATTTGCTTCTCGCCCACCTTGGAGGATTGGTTTTTCTACTACTGTTAGTTCTTGGGGTCACCATAGCCTCCCCTTATTTATTTTCTCTATACTTAGTGTCCTTCGAATCCTTGATATCACATCAATCCATGATAGTTCCACTGTCATCCTCTTCCATCTCTATCTCAGAAACAAACTACACCTGAGGGTTAGAGGAGGAAATGTGGGTTTTATCCGTGGCGGAGGGTTTCACTTCATGAGCTTTGGCATATTCCATGATTAACATGATAAGCCCGTCATGAAGAATCGGATTATCTAGGTTCTCAGCATGTTTTGCTAAACAATTTTCCAAGGATGAAATTGGGTAGAAGGGGATGGAAATAATTTTACCCTGCCTAAAATGGTTTAAGATTGTAAAATGATACAACAAAATACTAGCATATCTACCCTCAAGAGTGATGTACCTCATGATGAAATCTGCCATGTCTACCCAGAGGGAATTCAGTTATTTCCTATTGTAGCCACCGTCTGCCATTTTAGAAACCCTTTGTCATTCCTTTTCCTTGTAAAAAAAAGCAGCAATGGCCTCCTCACCCAATTTCCTCTCTATAAAATTTATTTCCCTCCATAGAAATTCTAGTAATAGTGCAACCAGGGTTTCATCAACATGGAATTCCATCCCATAAATGGTTAACACACCCTTGTTCCAACCTTTGACAAAGCTTTCAGTAACTAGGGAAGAGTTTCCATGAAGTCTCTCTAGATAGGGGACCATCCCACCGTCAGAGATTTCCTCCCAGACCTCCTTATTCTTCTACAACTTATCATAGGTCGTGGGTTCATGCCTATTCTTGTCACCACCCATTCTGTTACTTAGGCAATCTAGACAACTACTCTCCAGATGCAAAACCAGGAAAAAGCAAAACTAGAAACAAGGTGAGTTGAAGTGTCTAGAGTTTCTCAAAGTGGTAATAATTTGAATTGCCATCCAAACAGATCCCATCCCATCATAATCTTCTAGCATTAAAGTCATTTGTAAGGCCAAAGATATCAACATCATTTCTTGCTAGGTCGTACAAAGTTTTTGAGAAGGTTTCCCTTCCGCTCGACCATTTAACCACCCCATTATCAACAACCAAGTTGGCAGCATAATTGGCTAGTTTATTTCCTTCCCAAAAAACATGCGAAATCTTGAACTCCTCCATGTCGACAATCATTTCTAGACAATCCTTGATTAGGTTCGAAATAGTCCTTCTTGTCTCCGTACCAGCCTTGATGCATTTAACAATTTTAAGAGAGTCACTTTCCAACCAGACCCGTCTAAAGCCATCCTTGGTCACCATGTGTAGCCCTATGTAGGTTGCGCTGGCCTCCACATAATGGCTAGTCTGGGTGCCCAAAGGGAGTGCCACCATGGGGATCAACAAACCCAAATGATTCCTCGCCACTCCCCCACAGCCTGTCGGCCCAGGATTTCCCTTGGCCACCAAATCAATGTTGATTTTTATCCATCCCAGAGGGGGAGGATGCCATGACACATTCACTCTACTATGTTTTATTTTATAGACCAAGACAAATATATTCCAACAAATTTACCATCTTTTGATGGTATCCCATTCCTCTTGGTTAGAATGAAGTGGAGGTTCATTTTTCCTACCCAGACAATAATTAAGAAAGTTTTCCTTAATAAGATTCCTTATTCTGATTGCCACCACTTGAGTAGTAGACTCCATATCTTTGAAAACCCTATTATTTTTTTTCCTTCTAGATACCCCAAGAAATATGAGGCATGGATATGTTCCACAAGATACTAATCATATGGTTACCAAAGGGGCACAAAGATCAATGTAAGAACAAATATTCTACACTTTCAAAAGAGAAATGTAAGAACAAATGTTCTACACTTTCAACTTTTCCTTTACATAAAAAACATCTATTAGTGATTGGGAGACCATGTTTATATAGATTATAAGTGGTAGATATATTGTTTTGCATGAACAACCAGAAGAAGATATTAATTTTAGTAATTAAGAATTTATTCCAAACTCCTGCCCAAAAGGGGGCATGAGTACAAGACCTGGTAATGATCTTGAAAGCATCCACCACCATGAATTGCCCAAGAGTATATTCATTCCAAATGACAAAGTCCTCCACCTGAGAGGAGGGGATGAGGATCAAGTTAATCAAAGATTGCAAAGGTGCCAGTGACTCATCAAAGCTTTTGAGGTCCACCCAACCACCATCACTGATATAATTTGCCACCCATGAGCCAATCAATCTAATGCATTGATCTTTAAATTGAGAAGCCCACAACGAATCAAACAATAAACCCTCTCCCATCCAACAATCATCCTAGAACCTAATATTTCTCCCATTCCCCAGAACCCATCTACATCCTTGACTAATGATGGGGTTGGAATTGAAGAATTTGTTCCACAAATCAGAAGCTGAAGATGGGAGGGAATAATTTTCCAGAATCCTTTGAAAACCATGAATCTGGCATTTGTTCTTGAAAATATCAATCCATTCATTGCTCTCTTTTAAACATCTCCAAAGTTGCTTGGCCATTAAAGCCTTATTGAATTATCTCAAATGCCTAATATCCAAACCATCCCCATTTCTGGGTAAGCAAACTTGATCCGATGCAACTAAATGGAGCCTACTCCTGGATTCAGTGCCCAACCAAAGAAAATGCTTATGTATTTTTTCCATTCTATTAGAAAATTTGATTGAGATTTTAAAGAGGCTCATAGCATAGATCGAAAGGTTCTAAAGTGGAGCCTTGATCAACTGAAGTTTACTTGCTTGACTTAATAAAGCCCCTTTCCACCCAACCAACTTATTTTGGAATCTATCAATCAAACTACCCCAAAAAAATTTGGGGCAGGTCCAACACACAAGGGAATGCCCAAACATGAATATGGGAGGGTACCCATCTTACAACCCAAGATATTGGCAATATTCATTTTTCTATGCTCAGGGGTGTTCATGAAAAAAATAGAGCTTTTAGAGAGGTTGAATTTTTGCCCAGATCATTTCTCATAGGTATTTAGGATAACTTTAAGAGGTTTTGCTTCTTGGATCAAGCTTTCCCCCATCAACAAATTATTGTCAACAAATTGTTGGTGGGATCAAATAATAGCTTGAGAAGATGGCCGTAGAATCAAGAGGTTGCACTTTCTGATTTCTCTTTGGATAATTTTGCTGAAAGCTTCACTCATCAGAATAAAGAGGAAGGGGGAAAGAGGATCCCCCTATCTAATACACCTCGACACTGAGAAGAACCTAGATGTAGATCCATTGATCAAAACCAAAAAATTAGGAGATTGATTAATAAGCTGGATGAACTAATTACCAAAGCCAAAGGATCAAAGCACTTTAAACAAAAAATTCCAATTGACCCGATCATACACCTTGAGAAGATCCTACTTCATCAAAAAACCAAGTTTCTTATTAATAGATAAATAATAGATATTCTCATAAACCATAATAACAGAATCCAAAATCTATCTATCAGGGACAAACCCATTCTAGTGCTTCAAAATTAAAGAGGGGAGGATTTTATTAAGTATGAACACAATAATTTTAGTGAAGAATTTATAGATTGAGTTACATAAACTAATGGGTCTAAAGTCCTAAAAAGAATTGGCATTAGGCTTCTTGGGGATAAGGACAAAATAGGTGGCATTTAGCTCCTTAAGAAGTGATCTGGATCCAAAAAACTCTCTCGCAACATCCACAACATAAGAGCCAATAACCTGCCAATTTTTTTCAATAAAGAGCATAGGGAAACCATCAGGGCCAGGAATTTTATCACCTTTAAACAAGAAGACCGTGGCTCTAACCTCATCATGGGAAGGAATCCTGGTTAGCTCCTTATTCATGTCTTGGGAGACGAAACTACAAAATTCCTGCAGGATCTCATCTTGAGAATTATCATCAAGAGGACCATCATTCAAAAGAACAAAATGAAAATATCTTATGGCTTCCTGGTTCAACTCCTCATGCTTATCAATCCAATAATGATCCACCAAAAAATTATTAATTCTGTTTGACACCCTATGTTTAATAGTGGTCATATGAAAGAACTTCATATTTCTATCACCACATTTGAGCCATAAAGCTCTAGACCTTTGCTCCAAAAATTCCCCCTCCTCGGAAATGATATCATGAAGTTTGGTTAATAACTCAATTTCTTTATCCATAATCATAGGATCATACCCAAAATATTGAATTTGAGCCTGCACATCATCAAAATCTTTCTTGATCTTCTCTTTTATCTAAAAAATATTTCTAAAGCAAGCTTTGTTCCAGTGTTGAATATTGGACTTGACATTGGTGAGTTTCATAGCCCCTCGAAACATCACAGTCCCCTGAATATAAACACTCCACCATTTAGAAATTTTGTCATGTATTTACAGATCTAACAACTAAATCTTCTCAAACCAGAAATGGAAAGCTTTCCTCCCAATCAGAGGGGAAATACTCATGGACTAATCAGGAAATGGTCAGAGCCAATTTTGGACAATGCATTAAGCCTACAAGAGCCATCCCGAATCCACTCAGGATGAATTATAACCTTGTCCATATTAATATGAATGAGAGCCCCCTCACTTCTCCTATTAGACCAAGTGAATTTAGCCCCAAGTAGATCTAGGTCTAACAAATCCAAAGAGTTAATCATATCAGTCAAGTCCTGTCTACTATAATCTGAAATTGGCATTCCACCAACCTTCTCCATATTAGATAAAGGGGTGTTAAAATCCCTTAATAAAATCCATTTCTCATTAGGGAAGTCCACTCTAGCATTAATAATAGAAGACCAAAGCATTTTTCTAGCACTTTTCCCATTTGGGGCATAGATGTTGGATATGATCACAGATGACCCATCTTTAAGACTAGTAAATCTAGTGGTTATATTATTAGGAGAAGTTAGGAATATCTTACCAGTAAACAATCTAGGATTCCAAAAAGTAGCAATTCTACCAGATGTTCCATCAGCATCAACACAATGAGTTTCATAATCTTTGAAAACAACCAATTTGATCATTTCCACTTTAAAACCAGGCATTTTGGTTTCTCGAACAAGACATATATCCGGCTTATGTTCTCTAACCAAGTTGGATAGAAGATCATGCTTGTGGGGATGATTCAATCCTCTAATATTCTAGGATATAACTTTCATTTGACTAGATGGGGGGAACCAATCCCCATATCTTGTAGTGTTCTCTAGGCTCCATTAGCAGTGGATGCCTGACTGTGTTTGTCTCTACTAATCACATTGGGTGGTCTCCGCACTCCCCTCAAATCAAACCCACAATCCACCTTTAGTCAGTTTCTAGTCTTAACTCTACTAGAAATTCATGTTGAGTTATGGCCATTTAGGGAATTCCCTTTTTTGTTCTTAGCTCTGACTTCAATAAACGGATTTGAGTTCTCTGTAGTATCATCCTGGGCCTCATATTCTTGTGTTCTTAATTTTGAGGAGTTATCTACTTCAACAACAAGTTGGATAGGAATATCTAGCTCCCCATTAACCTCTATTGAAGTCCCATCCCCACTAGAGATCTCCTCAAGGCTCAAAAACCCCCTGTATCACCATCCATACTCAAGGGATCCGGGTTTAAAAGATTTGGATCTGGCACAACAATAGGAACAATCGAAACATCATTCACCACATTCAAAGATGGAGAGGAACCCAAAGGAAATGGTTCCACGTGGTCCACTCCCTTTATCTCATCTTTCTTCTTCTAGGTCTTCTTAGATTTAGGTTTAATGAGGCATTCCCTGGTCCAGTGACAAAATTTTTAACAATGGAAGCAACAAAAGGGAATAGATTCATACTCCACTTTCTGGACCCATCTATCTAGTTTTGAGAATAGGTCAATCTCCTTCAGTAGGTTAGTAAATTTTTTTAAATTCACACATATTCTGGCATACACCAGACACCTCTTGATAGAAGTCATTGAGTCAACTAAAAGGAGCTCACTGAAACATGCAACAATCAGAACAAAGATTTCCCCCCCTTAGAATTTCATAAGCAATCTCGGTAACCGAACCCATATAGGAGCCTCATTACATTCCCATTCCTTCAGATAGAATCTTGGTTCCCATTTTTTGAAAGCCAACGATGATTTGCCCACGATCGAGGGGCCACCCACTAGGACAGAACGTAGGTCTTCCTCACAGGAAAAGGAAAAGGAGAAAAAACCATTGGACATGGCCACAACATCAATCTGAGACTTTCTCTTCCATTTTTGGGTCACCTTGTCCCTAACAACTTAAATATTAGGTGGCAAACCAATAAATTTACCCACTAGGATAGAAGTCAGGTTAGTCATATTCCTATCCATAATACAATCCGGAATAGAAATGGAACAAGACCTAGAATCCAGGTCCACTTTATGGGGAACAAGCACAATTGCCTTGCCTTTAAGATTAAACCCAAACAAAGTAGTCCATTTTTTGTTGTAGTCGAGAGAATCCAAAGTCCTAAGATTCTTCACAGAGTTCCTGGAACCCTCCACATCACAAGGTTCATTTGTATTGTCAACTTTTCGTTTTGTTGGAACCTGCAAAGTACCCCCATCCCAAGTTCCATTGAGACTGCCATTAGTAGATTCAGATTTCATTTCTCCTGTGGTGGAGATCACATGGGATCCCCTAGAACCTTCATCGCCTGAGCTTCCCGCTCCTACTCCATTTAAATTCAAACTAGTCGCACCAATCATTCCTGCCTATCCTGTTGCTCCCATCATTTTTCCTTTGTAAATTGTTAAAGTTGTATTTTTTATTGGTCTATTGTTTCAGGGGTTTGTCTTCTAGTTTAGTTTTTATGGTTGAGCTATCAGTTGACTATGTGTTTTCTATTTGCAAATCTTTCTACATAGGATTTCAAGGTCCCTTCAAAGCCTATTTTTTTCTTAATAAAAAACCATGTTGAAAACCTAGAAAAATGTATCATTAATGATAACCAAAATAAAAACTAAAGATACATAATTTATCCAACAATAATTTTTTTTTTATTATCAAAATTTAGATAAATACACTAATAATAATATGACAAATACGCATCATATGTAAAATAAATTCTCTCTATGTATCCTTTAACTTTGGGGGAATTTGTCTCATCTACCAACCATTTCCTTTTTTTATGATATTTCTATCCATTCATTCTATATCATTTCTAATAAGCTTCCCTAACCACCTTGATCTTTATAAGGAATAATACACAACCTAAAATATGCTTTGCAAAACTATTGGTATACCAATCCCATGATAGCATACCATTTACTATCACAATATGACCTAAATAACACTATAAAAACCCATAGATTAGAGAAAATATGTTTTTCCTATGTCAAATAGTCCTTGAAGATCACATCCTAATCATCCTCCCATACTCTACTTAAGAAATCCCTTATCCTTTCATCCTCATTACATGCCCTAGTTTTGTCTTGTCATTGGTTCCAAGATTTTAATCCATCGATCTTACATCCATCCATGACCAAAACAATACCAAAATAAATCCATCTAGATGTAACTATCATAATTCATGTAATAAAACACATCATCTAAAATCATCCCTTGATTTTGTTACCAACCTTGATGTAAACCTTGATGAATGTTAGTCACATTATCATCATCAATATTCCTTCCCCGATCCTCACTTTAGCTTTAAATAGGATGTTGCCTTCCTACATAAATGTCATAATCATCATTATTTTCATCAATCCATAATAGGTTTTTATCTTGACTAGGGAAAAGATCATGTTTGTACTTTTATAATTATCCATGCTTTTTTTCTCAATTGTGTGTACTTTTCATTCATTTTTATTTGTTAAAATCCTTATAATATATACCACCCCCAACATATCAACCTATATATCAATTTTTTTTTTCTAAAAATAATAGTATATACTATGCCAACATATCAGACACCATCACATTTTCATTCAATTTTTTTAAAAAAGAACATAAAACATGTGTTTTCAATGCAAAACCATATGAATCTACATCAACCTTGATAACATACAACTATTGCATCCTTTGCTAGCATGAAAATTTCCCTATTATCCATTACTTGTCATAAATGGGACGCCTCCTTCCCTAAAAGAGGCATGATCCATATCCATATTTATATCCTGTTATGATATATTAATTAAAGGTTTTTAGACTCAAACCCAACATAATACATCATCATAATAAATCCGGAATCCTCATTTGATCCATCATAATGTTTCTTGCATATCTATTTCTTCATTTCCCATTATTAATTTATCATTTTTCTTCATGTATTTTCTTTCAAAAGATCGTTAATTTAGTTTGGAATAGATAATCTATTCAGGGGAATCAATCATCTAAATTTTCAAAATTTTCATTTCTTACTTGACTACTAGGACATATCATCATTTCTTGATCACTTTTATTTTTTTTTCTATTTAGATACTTTTCTTTTCCTTTAAAAAATGTCCTTTTAAACATTGCCTAAAAGAGTGGCTAAATGTAGAGACTAAAATTACTCTCTTAATAATCAAACCATAAATATTTTTGTATTATCATTATATATCATCTATTTACCACAAAATTAAATGGTCCACATTATTTATTATATATTACATTTCTAATTATCATTTATTAATGATTTATCATTGTTATCATTTATCATATTCATCAATTTGATTAAATAATATTTCTTTATTTAATTAAATGAGATTTAATTATTCATTTCAAATAAATCAAATTTTATTTTTCACCTCATTAGTTAACTCAGGAAATTTTTTCTTCTCTAACAAATTAATTTCATATTTGAATAAAAATTGATTCTTCTAATTAATCCATTTAATAAATTAAATATTATATTATTATCCTTATAAGAATTTAGAAGGACAATTTTATAATTTTAGTTTAGTTAACTTCAAGTTAGTCTAGTTAACTCAAGTCTTAGATTTTATTGTCATCCATCCATCTAATTTTTTGAAGAAAATGTAAAGATAACTTCATCATCCCCTCAATGATTCTCAAGTCTTTATGTAAAATTTACCCTATCAAAATCCATTATCAATTAAATACAATGCTATATTGTTGAGCTAGACCCACATTCCTAATGAAAAAAGTGTCATAACAATCTTGATATGCACTTCTAGTGAGATTAGTAAATATAATTTGATTTCTTAATTTATGATAGTGAGTTAGTGTTTTTAAGATTTTATTTTTCTTGTTTTCTATTTTAATCAAGTATGCAACTTCACTATTAATAACTTTACAACACATACCTCTAATTCACATATTGTGTTGAATATGTTCTTCCTCTAAATTGGCTTTTCTTCACCATTTTATCTCAATAATGATCTACTCATGATTATCCTTTTTCTAGTTCATATTTTGAGGTAGGTTACCTCTTGGCATCCTCATCTATGTTTATATATGTTATTCTACCTCATTGTCTCCTCATTTTGTTCCCTTGCATTTAATATTGTTCAAAAGATTTATGATCTATTCCATATTTGATGCATGTACCTCTAAAATATTTTTATACACTTTAGCCATGCTTTTCTCTACCTCTTTGTCACCCACCAATTGTATCATTGTGGTATGAACTATTACTTTCTCCACTATTATTGTGATAATTACCATTATCCTTTTCTTTGTGGTAAATATTACAACTGTACCTTATTTATAATATGTACTAATATCATTGTAGTATGTATTATCAGTATTCCTTACTTCCACATGTTATTTTATATTATCATTCTGCGATCTCACTCAATAATCTCCTCGCTCTACCTATTTGCTAGTTATTTTTGATATCAAATATTTTATCCAACTTCTCTTCCGCCTTGATTATAAATTGATACAATTATTCTATTGTCATCAATCAAACTAGTCTTACTTCATCTTGAATACTCCCTTTCAATCCATTGATATATCTTGCAACCTTTTACTTGTTGCTTCACTATGTCTTATCCTAGTGTTCATCATGTAAAAATATTTAGCGTATTCTTCCATAGTCTTATGATTTTTTTAATATTTTGGTAGTATTTTCAACAATTCTAATTCTCATTCAATGAGTATGAATTACTTTTACATTTTCACAAGCATTATATACCATTTTATTATCCTCTTTTATTCTAATATTTTTTTTGAATTATACTTTCTTCCACAAACTAGTACCATGAATTTTTGAATTTTATTTTATAAAATCTAATCTTTTAGGATCTAGTATTTTTCTATACTAAAAATATTGATCAAGAAAATTTGTCCAATCAATAAACTCTACAAAATTAGATCTAAATCTCAATTATAGATCACTTACCAATCTATATAATAGATTTTATAAATTTTATTTGAACTATTTCATCTGATTCTGTAGTGCTCCTCCCTGATTCATCTTGCCTTTTGTACATAAATAGATCATATTGATATATCTTACTCTACTTTATGATGAGTATTATAGTGCTTGGTTGTTGTGACTATCTTCTACTGTGTTTGTGATAGGGACGATGTCATACCACTCAGTCATGAGCATGATATGACATTGTGATTCCCCTTCACTTGTCTTCTTATTTCATGAGATATTTATGCTATATGTTTTTGTATGTTTATTAGCAGTGACAGGTTGGCAGGCACTAGACATCGACTCCACCTGGCTTCACAAGTTTGAGTGTGTCTTCATTCCAATGGCAATTGATTGGAGATGACATGAAATCCCATTCTACACTCTAGGTTTAAGTTGGTACCCTGCCAGTCTTAGTTTTGTGGTTAGATTTGTCTTGTGGTATTTTATATTACCCTATGATGGGTTGTCTTGAGGAGTTGAGATTATTGGTTAATTAAACTACTAATAATAATTTGGCTTATATAGTTTATTAATAAATAAATAAATTATTGGATGGCATTGGTATTTAAATATAATTGCATAATTAATTATTGAGGGTTATTATTTATTAATGTTATTTTGTGGATCATAATATTTGGCATTTATAATTATGCATGAAATATTATTCATTTATTGTATCTTATATGTATGTGGGAGATAGTAATGGTATTGAGTTTAAATTATATTGCCTAGAGTATGTTTATATCTATCCGTACATTTAATTATCTGTTTATTATGTATTTATTTATTTATTATTGGCTTAACTATTTATTGGTTATTTATTTGTTATTATTTGTTGATTATTTATTTACTTACCCCTTGTTATGAATGACCTTTTTGCAAGTTGTGTTTGTGAGATAATATAATTTATTGTTTATTTATCTATTTATATTTTTTTTACGGTTTAACATTTATTGGGCTTTTGATTTATTTATTTTATTTATTAGCCCTTTCGATTTTATTTATTGGTTAATTGGTTTATTTATTATTTATTATTTTTAATTCTTCCTACCCATTATTTATTTTACCTACCCTCTCTCATTATTAGTGTGAGGTTGGAGATTGTAATAATATTATTTTATATTATTATTGTTTTAATTTTTGAGATGGGTGGTAAGAAATATATTATTTTGGATTATTTTGATTGGGCCTTTGATTTATTGGGTTTATTTTAGTAAGCCTTTATATTTTATTTATTAGTTATTATTATTTAATTTCTATTTTCCCATTTGGTTTAATTATTTATCTATTATTTAATTATTTACCCTACCTACCCTATTTTATTATTTACCCTACCTACCCTATTTTATTTTATAGTTCTCTTACCTCGAATTTGGGTAGGGGTTGGTATGAAATATTATATTTCTAATTATTTTTATTGGCCAACATGTTCCATGGATTTTGAATGGAATTCTATTTATTTGGTTTTTTTTGAGATTGTTGTGGTGTGGGCTTGGCTGGAGAAATTTTGCATTGTTTGAAGATTTTGGGATTTTTGGTTTTGGAGCTTGGAGTTGGGATTGCACTTCATTAGATTGTTGTCTTTCCATAACTTTTAATACCATGTTAGAGATCTACTTCTTTTGTTATTGAAATGGATTGTTTGTATGGGATAAGAAATTGATGTTCATATGAGGACTATTGTACTTTGCAATTATCTTTTCTAAAAATGTTTGGCGTGAATTTTGGATGGATGGATTGCTAGTGCTGTTTTGGTTAATTGAATTTATTTCATGTTGTGATTTATTTACACCTCATTTTTTTAAAGTCCGACTTTGGTTTAACTATTTAATTTATTTTTTGGACTTGGTTGAATGTTTTTGGGCTATTTTGAGACCTTTTTGTGCTCTATCTTATTTGCACTATTGTATTACTTGTATTCACTAAATTGTTAAACAAAATCATTATTTTTATTGGCATAAGCGTTGCACTATATTTTATATGCATTCAGATAGTCTACGTAGGCACTAGACTACCGTGTTTGATGTTTTGAGTAATCTTGTTTTTTTTGTTCTTTTGGTTTTGTCAATCCAAAGGCTATCCTTTTGGGTTTTCTGAGTTTCCTGATGTTGTTCTAGGAATGATTTATCAATTTGAGATGATTAATTGCACTAATGGATTGAGAAAGATGGGAAATGCCTTGCTGATATTCTTTGGGCTCATATTGGATGCATTTAATGATGATATTCTTGTTGTTTGATGATTCTCGATTGCCTATGTAAGGCCGCACTTTTGGCATATGTTGTTCATATTATTGGAGATTATTATTTGATGTATAACCTTTATTATTTGGTTATGATGTATTGAGAGCCCATGTTTATATGATGTGCATTGTTGTCACCCTAAGGTCTAGGTACATGCTAGGGGGAATGGGCTTCCAAGTGAGGGATTGAGATTGTGGGGAGTAGACAACTAGGTTATTGGGAGTGTAGACTACCAGAATATATCATTGGGATTTTATCTTATAATCAAGTGATAATTTAAATATATTGATTTTAGGAGGGTTGGCTAATAGTAATTCACCATGATAAGATAATAAATGGTTTTGTGGCCTCAACGCATGTTCCTAGGGTATTTATAGTGATTCGGGAATGGTTGAGAAGACCTTGGCGATCTGGGTAAGCTAATCTCCCTTACTCCTTCAAGGTTGAGATGGCCCCGCGTAGGCATAATGGATGTCGAGATACGTTCCTAAGTTCCCATTATGATTGCATGCAATGACACTCTTTCCCTACATGTAGGTCCTAGCACCTTGAATTTTGATTTATTGAGTAGCCTCTGAAGGTCTTATGTTTATATTGAGCTTTGATTTATCCACATGATGTGTGGAGTATTATCCTCTGGTTGTTAAGTATTAGCCTAGATCTAGAGTGAGTGGGATCTTGTGTCATTTCCTAGCATGGGGGGTGGTTCCCTTGGTTCCAAATGGTCAGGTGGTTTGATGCCTTCTTCCATTGGGATGTTATTCATTTGATGCTATTATACATGGATGTGGATTATTATCTCTTTAGCTATGGATGGATACTTATAGTAGATTGGTGTATATGATTAGTATGGCCTATCTATATGTAGAATTAAAGATGTAATTGTATTTTTAGTTCAGATATATGGTCTTTGATGTAAATCAAAATAGCATTCATATGTAATGGTAGATGATATATTAGGTGAACATATTGATCTATTCTTATTGTATCTTGGATAATGCTTATTAATAGAATTGGTTCTATAGATATTCATTTAGTGTTATGGGAATGTCTATGATGACTAAGGAAATTGATTAGTAATATGGTAATTAACATTGGAAATGGAATCATGATGCTAGGATGTTGAATAAGTGATTGAGATTAGGAACATTTGGAATTGGAGTTTTAAAATGAATCTTAGGGGGTTTAATGAGATTTGCATTATTAGTGGATCTATTCATGATAGATAGACTAGAGAGGTATTTTATGTATGCATGAAAAGAGAAAGGTTAGTTTAGTTATAATGCATTGGATCATGGTATTAAATATGCTGTTATTCTTATATGGATATGATCTTGATGAGGTTGTAAGTGATGACATTGAGGTAACCTAGGGAAAGATTACTTATAGAGTTGTGTTTATTTCCCCTTGTGTATAGTGCTTTTATGTTTATGATCATGATGAAAAATATAAATCTTGTTAATGGATTATAAATGCATATGAAAAATAAATTTATATATGTTGCATTAAGTGTTGCTTTATTTTTTAATTTTTTATCTCTATATTCATATTAGATGGTTAGTTTCTCTTGGGTATTTTGGCGGGCATTACAAACTCAAGGGTTTGTAGATATTGTTTAGAAGTTTACACATCTTCACAACTTTCATCAACAACTCTAGGGTTTAGACCTCTTTTTTATTATATTCCACAACTTGCTATTGGACTTTTATAATTCTCACCAGTTCAAAGATTCTTCTTTTCTTCCAACATTGTTATTAATACATTGAAATAATTATGTTGCCATATTTACTTTGGAAATGGTGCAAACTACCTTAGATCAATTCTTAGTCTAAAATCACCCTTTCTAATGGCCTTTTATTTGGTAATATATTAAAAAAATCCTTCTTGTCCACTTTAATTTAGTGATATATTCATAAGTAGAACTTTTAAGATACCAACTCACTTTCTCTTCAAGATGGTAAACTTATGTTCTAATACCACTTGATGCAATCATGGTAAAAGTTGCCAGTGAAGGACTACCAACCACATAATAAAATGAACAACACATAATAACATAGTGAAAAACTTAATGATACAAACAATGCATATATTTTTATTGATTCATAGCAATAAATGATTACAATCTATGAAAATGGGCTTCCAATATACTATGACTTATTCATTTAAATAAATAATTGAAAAGATATTTGAATACAATTATTAATATTGAATCACTTGTCTAATATTTCATTTTAATGCCTTCTAAATGATTATAAGTGAAGTTTAAATACCATACTGTCACCTAGCAATGATCTTAGTCATCTATACTATGGGGAAGAGCTCAATGCCTCATGAAATGTGTATTTTGCCAAACATGTAGATGAGTCTCTCATATTGATTATAGTGTTGAAGGATTGATGAACCTACTTGTATTTAACAAAATAGAAACATTCAAGTCTAATCTATCTATATATATGTTATTTTATTGCGACAAACTCTAGAAAGTTTTCAGAAGATAAATTGATTGAAATCCTACCATGCTCAATAATGTTTCAAAAAATATTCTATGCCTTTATGAAAATAATGTTTTTGGGGGAAGTTATGGTACTATCCTTTTTATTTTTTCTTATGTGCTGAAAATTTCTTATAACAATTTGATGGAAACCTAGGTTATTTTGGTGGCTCTTGAGAAGACCTATGAGTTGGGTTGGAGGAAGGTTATTTTTTTATCTAATTCTTTGCTATTGATTTCTCTTGTCAGCTAAAAGGGTTTTTAGGCATCCTCCTAAACAATTGACTCTTTAGTGATGTAGATTTTGTCCCTCTCTTTAAAAGTTGAATTGATCTCCTTAGCTCATATTGCAAGGGAGTGGAATTGTGTAATAGATTGTCTTACTAAATGAATATAAGAAGAAAAACATTATTGAAATATTTCTAAACTAAGAACACTACCTTTTCATAAATCTTCAAAATATTCTCAGCTTACTCATAATGACCAAACTACTACATAAGAATTAAGGCCTTTACTCTTTTATCCATCGTGATGAGATGAGTTATTTTGCTTTCTATAAGGTTCTTACACTTTCCCTCTTGCTTTAGAAACTATGAAGTGAATCTCCAAGCTGTTCGAGATAAGAATCATTATGAGGTTTAGTAATGCGCTCTCCAGAAAACAACCAATGATTGACCACATCTTTTTCTTTTCGGTTTAAATGAAAAAACATATTAATAATATATTAAAAATATACATAATCAATCAAATATTATTGTTACGTATGCTAATTTTGTATTGGTTAGGATAGTTAAAAAGATGAAAGGCTTAATATAAAGTCATATTTTATTAATGTAAACCATCCACATTGAATGAGAGTGAAATCCCAATTAATTGAATATATCATTTTACTATTGTTATGCAATAACAGTGTAATCTGTGTCTATTTACTCTACCATTTTCAATACGGCATTAGAGAAATCCATCGATTAAGTTGATAAGTTCAGGACACGTTGAAATCCGAAGGGTGATATTGATTAGTTCTCTGTATAAAAAAATAGAAAAGAGAGTTTGAGACGTTTGTGATGATTTAGAAAGAATGTGCGTTCTCAATAATTGATGAAAGTACTCATGATATCGTCGTTATTTTAGACATTGGATGAATGATATGACTAGGAAAAGATAGAAGTGGAGTTCTATGTAAAGCAGTTTTTTGACCAAGCTCCAGCAGCAGTTGATATCCATTGTTCTTTCAGAATCCTCAAGATACGAAAAAGAGTTTGAAATATGGTTGACTATTTGATTGGTATGTTGACGAATGGGTTAAAAATGAAGTGTTTTTGAATATGGGAAAATAGGTTTTGATGGCTTCTGAAATTCAGTACAGTCAGAAAATCAAAAGATAAACATTACAGCGCAGTTAAACAAAAGAAAACATATAAAAGAAAGACAACTGACAAACCAAACGTCAGCAAAAATGAGAAAACAGATTATAGACCAAAAAAGACTATAGACCAAAAAAGATTGACAGAAGCCCAGACTAAAAACGAAATGTTTCGGCCTTAAACGCATTGTTTTTTCTTGTAGTGCATGTTTCCGCCTTAAGCTTAATTCGCAGTGCAAGAATGGGCTCAAAAAGCAGACAAGTGAAAATAAGTCACCAAAAGAGTTGAAGTTGTGTCATTCCATGATTCGTTACACATCTTGTCATCACTTAAATACCTATATTGTTATTTTTCTGCACTGGGAAGTCAGGGCCGGCACTCAATAATGTGAAGAAGTTGAATACTATTTGAGAAATCAAAGGTGGGCGATTGCTACAGAGAGCCCCGAAAATTTCAATATAATAATGCATTGAGAGAGGATGTTTGAAGATTCTAGATACTTCAATTTTTCTTAATGGCGTAATGGTGGTAGTCTAACTGTCATAGTTGACAAGCGTTGGGATATTTAATTTGTGCGTTGAAGATTTTGCCCAAACCTTATGTATTAATATGATCCTTGCCTCACTTCAACAATGATGATGTCATATTAGGTATGATTTTTCTCCTCATATAACACACCAGTATTTTGATTAATATTAGTCAACTTGAAAGTAAAACGAGGGTCCCACCATCATTTATAATTTGCATCACATTGTTATCTACATAGATTCACAAGAGAAAAAGTCAATCAATATATTTTCATTAAAGGAATAGAAGTGTGTAAAGAGTTTTTTTCTTATTCTCAAAGTAGTATTATAGTTTAGATTGGTGATTGCATAGTTAAGTATATGATTATAATGGTTTTGGTATAATTTTTTTTAATAAGAGTGTTTTTTAATATAGATAATATAATTATAAAAGATATATTATTAGTGGAAGTAAATATTTTGATGAAAGTTAAATATCATTTTTGATAAGTGTTTTTGACGATATATAATTATATTTTAACATATATATTATTAATAAAATTCAACATTTAAATATTGTGACGAAATTAGAAACACAATTCTTTAAGACATCTTATTCTATTTTTGCAACATTTCATTGTAATCGGTCTGTTTTAATGGAAATTGCACTCTAATATATGCATATGGGCACATACATACATGCACTATAGTCTAGAGGTTCTAATAATGGATATAGGTGAACTAAATCAAAGAGGAGGATGAATGTTTGTGAATAGTTTAACCTTTACAATAGGGAAAAATCAATATATTATCTTCATTTTGAATATTTAAATTTTCAAATATAAAATGTCCTTAAATATAATCTATACATTATTATCAATAATTATATGTACATCCATGTTTACACATGATATCCATAGATAATTAGATATTACTTATAACAAAAATTAAAAAGCATAAAATTCAATACAATATCCTCTCAATAGAGATATGTGTTGTGTGTTTAGAACATGAAGATGATGCAAAGAATTGAAGAAAAAAAAAAATGTTAAATAATTTACATAAAAATGCACACTCCTTGATGTATAAACAACTCTAGCTGAACAAGCCTAAGCTCATGTGCTAATACTAGATTCTATTCAAAATCATTCCAACATAAATAGTTAGATGAAAAACATATCCACATTCCTACTACCTTGATGACTAAGAGACAAGAAGCATGAGAGAATAGGAGCCTTAATATCCTATCAACTACGATTATCCACTTTTATCAATATATGATTTCTTGTAGAAGATAAAGCACCATTGATGGTTTCTACTACACAAAGATTGGTTAGAATCTTTCTTTGAAAATCGCACAAATTACTTATTAGAGCATGGAGTATTAAGGAATAGAATTAGGCCTACATGAGCAAGGCATTCCAAATCCAACATATTATTACACAAATCCTAGATAACAAGGTCTTGGCTATTTATTGAGAAATAAATCTATTGGTAATAGTAGTACCTCATTGATATTGGGGCAACTTTATCAAATGCAAGCATCAAAATAGCTGCAATGTGTATTACGTACCATAATGTTACCACTAGTAGTCCTCACATCCACACCATAAAACCTCATTCCAAAATCCTTAAAATAATCAAATAGAACCAATAAAAATTAAAGTATTCCAAAAATAAGATCAAGGTCAAATGAAAAAATATATTGAATTCAAAAAGAAAGGTAGAGACATAAATTTTAAAACATTAGGGTAGTACATCAAAGTAGTGGCCATGTTATTCCTTGTTGTAAGGCTACTCTCATCACGACTCACATCCACACCATAAAACATCATTCCAAAATCCTTAAACCAACCAATTGGAACCAATAAAAATTAAAGCATTGCAACAAAAAAAGGATGAATATACCAACCAAAAAAAAAGGATAAATATAAAATGTTAAAATCTATTGAATTCAAAAAACAAATTAGACACATGAATTTAAAATAAATCTTAAATAAATATTGATCAAGAAAATTTACCACCTACATATAACTAGTGTCGACCTATTTCAAAATGGTCATTGATCCATCATGTAAGTCATATACAAGTATTGGTTCCAAACAAAATTACAATCCAAAGCCTAAAAATGAATATCCACTATTTTAAGTTTGATAAATTAAAAATATTACATCCAAAATACCAGATAATCTATATGCATCTAACATCACTTAATACAATCCAACATAACACTAAACATCAAAAACTCCTAACTCACAAACCTATCACATCTTAGTAGAAACAATTTATCATAAGGCTTGTCATGGAAATTTGTCTCAATGTGCATATTTAGATAAGGAAAACCTTAGTATCAAGAACCTGATAATAATAATATTTGTGATTTATAGACAAGTTGCATTATCCTAACAAGGTAGGTCCTCTATATATGTCATTATTGATATATCATGGCATTATCATTTACATCAATACCATCGAGTAGTATATAATAGTTAGTGATCATCTAAAGATCTATGCAATCCAAAATCTAAAAAAAAATATAGAAAAGAGTAAAGAAAAAAATGACCCTCTATAGTGAAGCCCATTTTTATGGCACCTTAGGGTAGTAATCATGTTTAAAAATTAGGGATTCTAACTAAATATCTTCTATCAATATCAATTTGGTGTGTTCTTGGATTCAGACAAGGAAACGAGGATGACAATAGCTAATTTTTTCTCCAATCTTATCTCTAAGGAAGGATTGCCTTCGAGTGGTAGAATGGAGGAATTTTTGGATGTTATCCCTAATGTTATTAAAGATGATATGAATAAAATGCTTAGTAATATTCTCTTTGATGGTGAAATTAAAAATCCAGTGTTCTGTTTTAAAGGCAATAAGGCCCCAGGTCCAAATGGTTTTCCTTTTTTCTTCTTCCAATCCTATTGGGAGATTGTGATGAAATATATTTTTGATGCTAAAAGGCTTCTAAAGTAACTCAATGCTACTTTTATTGTTCTTTTTCCTAAGTCCTTAGGGGATTATTCTTTTGATAAGTTTAGATCAATTAGTCATAGCAACTCTACTTATAAGTTTTTTTCTAAAACTATGGCTTTAAGATTCTTGTTGGTCCTCCCACATATTATTTATCCTCAACTTAATGGTTTCTTCCCTAGAAGAAAATTTTGGATTCTATTGCAATTGTTCATAAGAACATCCACTTTGTTCAGATGCAATAAGAGAGTTGGGTTTCTCTTAAAGCTTGATCTTATGAAGGCATATGATAGTGTGACTTGGGGTTTTATTTTTATAGTTCTTAAAGATTTTGGTTTTGGGTCTAAGCTTTTGGAGATTGTTTGATAATTTGTCTCTCTACCTACCTTTTCACTGATCATTAATGACTCCCCATATAGTTTATTCAACAGTTCCAAGAGTATCAGATAGGGGGATCTTATTTTCTCTTTCCTCCTCATTATTATGGTTGAAGCCTTGAGTTGTTTCATCAACAAAGTTGTGGCTAATGGTTTTCTAAGAGGTTTCTTTCCTTCTATTATACCACCCTTATTGTGACCCTAAGAACATAGTTCCATGTTTTATTATGTTGTATCAGAGTGATCACATTTTAAAGTATAATTATAGTCCTACCATAGATATAATGTTGTTAGATTGAATAAGATTTATATAAATAGATTTTTAAAACAAAGAGTGTTGGTGTTGAGATTATTTGAGGATGAGATATTTTGGCCAGATGAGATTGATCTAGTGTGATTCATGATTGTGGATTCTTCTTCTTCATTCATAGCCTGTGTTATTTTGCAAATAGTTTGAAACCATGCTTGATATTTGTGTGGCCATTTATGTTGTATATCATGGGTGGATTAGAAATTTATTGTTTAGATGTTAGAATCAAGTTCTATATACTATATTTGGGGGTTCAATTATGGTGATGTTATTACGATGATAATTAATAATGTTAGCTTATGAGGTTGATAATATTTAGTTTCTTATGATGGTGATGTTAGTGTCTTTTGATGATGTTTTATGAAGCTTATTCATATGGTTAAATTTGAATTGATCGGTAATAATGAGATATGTTTATTTTTCTTAGATCTGTAATTCATTGGATGAAGTTCACAATATTTTCTTACATTATGATAATATGATCCATGGATGTATTATTGATCCTTATTGCAAGTGTGCAGGTACATGCCAACGGGCTATTGGGGTTGAGCTTGTACTCCTTATTGCGATTCCTTATTACAGTCAATCCTCTCTCCTATGGAGGAGATTGGATCAATTTTTTATTTTTGTAATTGTCTTTTATTTAGTATGTGTGATTTGAGAATGGTTGTTGTACATTATTACTATTTTGTGATATTCAACTATTGTGAAACCCTTAGAGTTTGTAAATTTTTACGGTTGATATCTTGTGGTAGTTTGTTTATTTATAATTTGTGTAGTTTAGGCCTTCAGTTGATCCATTGAGATCCTTAGAGAAAAAACCCAAAGTCCCTAGGGCTATGGTATACATTTGGGGTATTTAAAGGTGTTATTTAGTAAAAATTACAAATTTTAGCCACTTTTAAAATTGGGATAAAAGTTTTGCACAAATTTGGAGAGGTGGTTAGAGATGATAAGATTCCTCTCTCAACCTCTTGCCTCCAAAGAGGTGGGAGACTTTTCTCAAGGGGTGGGAAATCTCTCCCAAGAGATGAGAGAGAATTAGTTGAGAGGTGATGGGGAAGAGGAAGGCTAGGTGGATGTTTGAGGTTGTAGGCATCTTTTTAGGGAGTATATGGTGTTGGAATCAAGGAACACTGAGAGGGGAGTGGGGGTGAATCAACGTTCTATAATTTTTTATCTTAATAACTTGTCCTTTTAACCACTTAATGCAAATGAATGAAAGAAAGATTGCCTAAACACAAAGAAATTAACAACAACACCAAAATACCATATTTTATAAAGTGGAAAACCTAGTTAAGGGAAAAACCACAATGGGGATGAGAGCCACAATATCAATATACTCTGCAGAAGTATAGAAATATTATATAAGTAGAATTCACATGCATTCAAGCACACTTCCAAGAGCTCACTGCTCAAATTACAATAATTGCTACAATTCTTGAAAGTTCACTGCCTTACAAAAATGATTACAAAAGATAACTGGAATGTTTGGACATAAACAACATTTGAAAATGCCAAAATACAGTTTCAGTCAAGCACAAAGTACATAATCTTATGCTGCTCTGGTATACTTCTATGTTCTACTATTCTGCTATATTCCGGAGCACATATCCTTTACTTGTGAACATGAAACTGTGCACAATCTTTTACAAATACTTTCCACACAACCACCAATATAAAAAAATGATCATATCAATCGATCTTTTATTTCGCAATTAGAAATTAGGTTTTCTACATTTTAGCTCCAAGAATACTATCAAATATTGACACATGTATACCAAGTCGACTCAATTTGAACTCCAATGCATATGTGAAGCAAAAATAATTGTCCACACACTACCCATATGTCAACTAAACCTCCTCAAACATAGAAATGATCACCAAAATTGATCCACATAATCCACACAATGATTTCTCACACATGTCGATAATGCCACACTGTTCATGCTAAAAACCTATACACCAGATCTTCCAACTCACTCAAGAATCAACACTGAAGACCACAAACTTGGAATATACTAGATAACACCTCCATAATGCTTCCCTGAGATCCATAATATAATATATTAAATAGAAATAAAATGCCAACCAAAATACTACATACTATTGGATACTTTATTTCATTTCACCGTACCTATCCAAAACTCAGTCTGACTTCCAGTAGAATCAGATCACATAGTGTAGATGGAATAGCTGAATTTAGTTGCCATAAATGATAACATATGACTACTCATGCAGTGTCTCTTTCCAACAATCTACCCCTTTGGCATTGATGGCAACACTTAGTGAAAAATGACTATGTCAGACCAAAACTAAAACACTACAACCAAAAATCTAACAACTGGACTTCAAAAGTCAAAAAATCCCCCTAAGATCAAAACTTTTCATTGAGCTACACTTCCCCTTTGACATGAATGGAAAAGATGGGGTTTTGGAAACCAAAAGTATACACAAAATTCTATACACAAGCATATATACATAGACATTAGAAAAACATACAAAAAATTGAAGATGTTTGCAAAAGTGTTCGTCAATGTACCCAAATGGCTATCCCATCCCTTCTTGAGGCACTCCAAGATAGATATGAGACCATTGAATAGATAGGCTTGAATCTTTTCCTATTTAAGGTCTAAGGGTTCACTGTAAGCCTAAGCTTCTTTAGAGAACTTAGCATAATGTCCAACTTGGGAGTGATGAGTCTCTGAAGTTCTCCAGCTCTTCCAATGATTCTATCATTTTCATGGCTCAAATCCCTGATCTTATCAAGTAGAGGTATTACTTGATCTTCTTGACTACTCATGTAAACTGATAGAGGATCAAGTGATTGAGATATCTGGGCTAATTGATCCTCATGCTCCTTGTACTTCTCCTCAACATCCTTAGTGAAATTTGATAATGATAGGCATGATTTGTAAATGTTGCCACCTTTAGATAATGAAACTTTTATACTCTTGACAAAAGCATCTAATGTGGCTCTATCATCAGAAATCATTCTCTTCAGTTCCTGAATAGTTTTAGCATTAAACTCACTGTAGACCTTCACTTCAGTATATTTCTCCAAAGAATCAAAATGAGTATCCATTGAATTTATCAAACTCTTAAGCTATTTGAATGGAGTGTCCGATGTGTTCTTCTAAAACATGGGCATTATTTTTCTAATAATACTGGATGCCAAGGTAAGTATATCACTATCTTCTGTATGTGATTTTAGCAAGTCCTCACTTTCCTTGGCCTGAGCAAACAAAGCAATTTGAATCTTTTGAATGGGGGACAGAGAGGAAAGGTTGATAGAGTCTTGAAAAAATTCTAGATCACCAATAATCTATTTTCCCTTCATTTCCCCTATAGTGTCTCTTGCTTCAATATCAACTTCAACCTTAGCCTCAATCTCCTCCTTCTCTACTACCTTCTCTGCATCATCCTTAGCTAAGGCTACATCCTTCTCAATTGTATGAACATGATGAACAATGTTAACTAAAGAATTTTGAGCATCCTCAACCTCATTTCCTTTTCCTTCCTCCTATGCACCCTTATCTGTTGCATCCTCATCTCTAACTTCTTCTGAAGCATTTACCTCTACTAAGCATCTATTTGCATTTCTTGAATCAAAGGTGTAACAACCTTTGTCTGATCATCTTAAGATGGAATGCTTTGTGTTTCTAGACCAAATTTAGGAGCATCATCTTGACCTATTTCCAAAATAACTTGATATTGGTTCTGAAGCAATAATTTCCTCAAAATTTTCTCGGTGCCCTTCATGACTTCATTTGTTTTGCCAATCATTATCTTATTCACTCTAGTCTTTCTCCTGAATTGATTCTTCTCTTTCTTAATAATTATGTCAATTTATTCTTTAGATATCATGGACCATATGTTGACTAGCATATATTCTCTTAATCTCCCATCTTCCTTATTAGCCATTTGTCTTCTCATCTCTAAAATATCATACTGACTTTTGGGTATTTATGACATTATTTGAATTAAATATCTATTGTAATCATGCAAATACTTAATAGTTGCTTCCTCTAATAGCATTTTACCATTCTCATCAAAGTTGTCATACCATTCAGACATCAGTTTTAAATTACCATTCTTAACAATCTCATCTATAATTTGATCTAAGGACATATGAGGTTTAACTTTGAATCTTACTTGTTTAATCACATTGTCAATTCCAGAGGATTTTGGTTTCTTACTTGGCTTTTATCCATCAAATGGCTTCTCATTGGTGACTTTGGTGACCTTAGTTACTTTGGCCTTTACCTCCTTGACTGCTTCAGTAGATTTTGTCTCCTCATCATCCACAATCACTTTCTTCTTCTTGTCCTCGCAACCAGATGATTTGTCTTGAGGTTTTGGTGATCTTTTTGAATTGGACAAGAGAGCAGTTCTTGTTTTTTACTTATGCTTAGAGGCAGAGACTTTCGGTTTGGCTTTCTTCACCTTAACAATGTGCTCTTTAGAGAGGTTGTTCCTTTTTATCTCCTCCTAAAACATCTCCTCAATGATCCCAATTCTTTCTGCATAAGCCTCTACTTGCTTCCTTACTTTCCTCTATATTTTAGGCTTCTTAGCATAAGTTTCAAACATCTCCTCTATGGAGTCCACTGACTTTCTTAACAAATATTGTGCATATAGCTCAAGAATGTTTTCCTCAACCTCATACCCCATGGGCATGATCCATACCATCCTAGGTTCAACAACCTACATCAAACATTAGTCAGTGTCTACCATGAAGAAAATGGTATCTTGATACTTCTCCACCATAGACATAGGGATTCTTTCTTTGTCATGCATTTCACTCTGAAAGTTATTGAAATAGCCCCATAAAACAACTTTCTAGGCCTTGGTGTCCTCAACATTGTATAACAGTTCTCTAATCTATACTCCCACAAGTCTGTCAAAAGCCCATTAGACCTATCCAACTCCCAAAACTTCATTCATGAAGTAGAAAAAAAGCATAGGATCAAGATTTCATATTTGAGAAGATGTTTCTTGTTTTCCTTGATCTCTTCAAATTATTTATCAGTTCACTTCAGAGCAGTTCACATAAGTAATGCTTCTTATTTTCCCTAACCATTTCATATGCAACATAGATTATTGTTCTAGATTCAAAATTCTCCCTACTAGAATAATATACCTTATATCCAATCACCATTGAAGAAAACTTAACATCGCACTCCAGAATGTCATTGATTTCTATTTCTCTTCGGTTGAAATTTGATCCGGTTGCATCCGTGACAATTTTTTTTTTCACAGCCTTCAATGAGGGAAGTCCACCAGATGAGAACAACATTGTAACAACCCTAATAGAATTCTTAGTAATCTTGAAAGACTTGTTTAGTCACATGAACTCATCGTGCATCCGACTAAGAACATACTAGAACCATTCTAGTTCATCGAACAATGGAAATCTGCTAAACTGAACAAAACCCCTATTTGCCAACACTTGGAATTTTGGTTTTAATCTAAAATTACCATTAACCAACTACTTAGTGTAAAAATTCAATAGATTGGAGCTTCCCAATTCCTCAATGTTGCAGTGCATGTAAACCCAAATATCTTCAATGTGAAAAACACCATGCGGGACTGATGAAAATGCACTCTTTAGATCATCTTCCATGGAGATAAATGGATGTTTTTGCAAATATGCCTGAGCTCTCTCAATAATGTCCACAACTAATGGGGTTGCCATACCATAAAAAACCATTTTAGAAATTTCAAACTTTGAAAAGTTCACTGATAAATACCTTAACCACTGGATTAGGTTTTCCCTTGGGAAACCACCTTTAAGCTTTGATCTTTTAATATTATGCTTGGAAAGTACTCTCCTCTTCTACTCTTCAAATGAAAAATGATAAATGAAGTGATTAAGTCTCTTTTTATCTTCCAGATACCTACCTTTTAGTTGTAATAATTTCACTTTTCCCTAATACTTCTGGATACTCTGTATCACAAACTGTCTCTCAAGAATTCTTTTGCAAATCTTCAAATCTACTCATAATCTTTTAGAAATCCTTCCAATAGATTAGTAATCATCAAACACAACTTATACAACCTACCAAAATTAGGTACAAATCTCAAATAGGGGGTTTATAATAGTTTCATGAAAAATTCCCCAAGGCCAAATGGCTTAGCTTAGTTACTAGATGTAGTTCCAAAACTAGAATCATGTGCAAACCCACTTCTGACTTTCAAACCATTCTTTTTAACCAATGTCTTCTTCATCCGGTCTGTGATCTCTTCAAATTTCACTTCACCTTTCTCATTTGCCTTCACTTTCTTGTTCTTGTCTGCCAGACCATTCCTATTCATATTTTTGCTTCTGCAATATCTTGTAATGTGACCAAATTTGTTGCAATTGTAGCAAACAACATTATCTGACTAGGCTTGAAGTTACCTTGATTTCCTCTTGATCTGCATTGATTAGCAGCATGTCCAAATCTACCACATGCATAGCATCTAACATTACTTCTATTTGAAAGTTATTCATCACACTTTTGCATTCAAATGACTTCTGACCATACTTATTGCATTGAAACATTGATTGAAGAAAGATGGACCATTCTAATTCATTCTATTTTTGTGTTGACAAGCCATATGACCAAATTTATTACAAACAAAACAATTACCATTGAACTTATGATAATTAGGTTGCCTTATCGAAGACCTTTTAGCTTTGTTCATCTAATATTGAGACTTTTGACCAGATCCAGAGCTTTCACCTTTCTCATACCCAAGTCCTCTCTTGTCATCTCCACCCTTTTGGCTTCCAAGAATTTTATCAATCATAGTTGAGCTAATCTTAAATTTTTCCTCATATTCATTTGCAGTAGCAAGTTCATAACTAGGAACAATTGTTGAACACAATGTACCACTAAGAGGGGAGTGAATCAGTGGTTCCTAAAATATTTTCTTTTTAAACCAAGGCTTGAGTACCGGTTAACAACCTAAACACTAAACACTCAAATAGGTAAGATAAGAGTGGATATCAAAAGAGCCAAACACATAAATGCATAACCCACAACACCAAATGCACGAGGAAAAACCTCAGCGAGAAATGCTGCTAGAGTCTACTGCTCCAATCCATCCTCATAATGAAATAATAGATACAATGATTTAGGGTACCAACCCAAGGAGCACCAACCCCTACTGATTTAGGGAACCAACCCAAGGAGTGCCAACCAAGCACCAAGCACCAACTCAGTATAATATAATGAAATAGAATTTTGATATAATGATAACACTTTGTTGCAAATAAGTTTTGCAACACCTGATCAATGGATTTTTGTAGGTTAAACAAACTCCTCTTCTTCACTGATTGTCACACATCGGTTATTAGATTACTCTTTTTAATCACTTGCCGGTTACTCCTAGCCTTTCTTCTCTCTCTTTGAGCTTCACACTTCATAATGTCACACTTGGATGCCTTCCTAACCAATCACTCCTTATCGGTATGCTTGACTGTTAAACCTGTAACAGTTTACCAATTACTCTATCTCTAGCAGTTAGACCTTCTCACCAGTTCAGCCCGCTAACACACACTGTAACTCTCTAAGAAATAACTCTAAGGCAGATAGTCTTTCTTCTTTCTTAGGCTCTCTTCTCTCTCACAACTTGCATCTAGCATCAACTAATTCTAGTCTCGAGTTGACATATTTATTTTTTAGGGTTCCCACCACAAAAAAGCATTCAAACAATGTTGTGTTAGGTTTTACCATCACCAACTCAATCCGTATCAAATTTAATTGGATCTTCTTTTCTGGAATGATGGTCTAAATCACAAAAAATAGCACTGCCATCTACTCATTTTTCAATGTGCATTTTCTATATATGGATGTGTGCAACATGGTTTTTTGTGTTTCTTTGCCAATCACCATTAATGGCTTGGTTGTTTCCTTCGGTAAATAGGTATAAAGCTCAGATCATCTTACAAGGTCAGTTCAATCACCTTGCCACCTTGTCCTCCTTGAGCTGCAACATTCTTCCATCCTCCCATGATTTGTGGGTTCTTCATTAAAGCAGACCTGCTTGTAAACTACTACGTTGATGAATACTTACCGACCTCTGCATGTGCACCACCTAATTTTCACCTATCATCCTTATCGACATCCACCTATGCTTGGTCTTCTATGTCGGTTTGGCATCATCTTCAGTCTACCATGTCGATTAGATAACCTTCATCGAACAAGACAAACTATCAGTTCAACTCACCTTACCGGTATAACCTAACTTCACTGGTGGAACTTCTTACCTGTTGACCTCTTCTCTGTTGGTGGATCAACTTGGCCTTGCATCAAACATGTTGGTCCATCTACTAAGTTCATTTACCGGTAACATTAAACTTCTCTGTGTATACTGGTTCACATCCTTCTATTGTTCTTTGCTTGCTTGCTTTGCCTTGCCAGTGGTCCTACTTGACAAGCAGATGATGCATTTCAAGTGTATCAGTAACATGCCTTTCTATCTGCTTACATTGATGGTATAATGAATCAATAAGGATCCACACAACTAGTGAGGGGGGGGGGGGCAGGTTTAATCAGTAGAAATAAAACTGACTAGACTTTCACCAAACAAAAAAACCTGTCAAGTCAAACTCAGAATTGCCTAGTTCAAACACTAAACTAACAAATGAAATATCACTGTCAAGTATACTTGTTGACTGTCATAACAAAATAGCAGTAAACAACTGTGAAGCTCACAAGCCATTTAACAAAAATATACAAATACTTTACTAATAGTAGTAAAAGCACTTTTTAGATTGTTGTCAGTCATCTTATCATGCCTAAGTGGATTTAGCAGTTAAGAAAATTAACCATATCAAACATAACCACAAAAATATTCACCACTTGACATAATGATTTTGACGTGGAAACACAAATGGGAAAAACCACAATGGGGATGAATACCCACAAGTATTTTTTTACTCTTTTGGACTTTGCCTTGTTAGGAGCCAAGCCTATTAAAGCTTTAAAATAAGACCTATTAAGAATAGATCATTTTAGGGACCACCTAGTTAAGGGATTGACTATAATGCCCTATTATAAGAAATACCCTATTAGGAGTAACCTCGATAGAGGATTTTAAATCCAAACTAATGGATCACCTAGTTAGAGGATTTAGATAGAACTTAAGCCTATTAGAGCTTGTTAAGGGATTTGACTATTGTAATTGTTAGAGAACAATAGGGGTTTGTTGATCTAGTGAATAGCACTACTCTTTTTGATTAGATCCTTTTCATGATTCTATTTTCCTTCACTCATACTATAGATGCACATTCTGGTTTGGCAACCAACCACTCTTATACAATTAAAAATTGCCAACACTATAATAAAACAACTCATCGACCTTATAAACAAAACAATAGGTCGGTAACACATAGCAAACCTAAAATCTCATAGAGATGACAAACAAATTAGTTCAAGTAAGACTGTTGGATTACATATCAATTATTGCACATCATTCAAGACAACCTCCACCACTTCTTGATCACCACTTCATCGATCCCTATAACTCATCATGCGGTTTCCACTTCATGCAATGTACTCGCGCATTCCCAAGATAAAACTAGTATCTCGATGCACCAAAAACCATTTGAAACTCTTCTCATACAACATGCATATGTGGAAAAATCATTATCGTTCATCATTTAATCATAAACCATTACAACCAATTCACTAATCTCTATTAGTTAGGGTTTGGCACATCAATAGGTAGGGTTACTGGTTGATCTCACTACTTCTCAAGTAATATCAGTTTCCATCACTAGCTCTCCTACCAGTTGCAAAACAACATCATAACAACATCATTACCAGTTATAATTGACATCAATGACAACATAATAGTTTATTAATGCAATCTTCATGAAAATGCCAACAATCTCCCACTTTGGCATTGATGGCAATACAAATATCAATACCCTTGATTATGATGATTGTGTATAGGAATCCTAGTTTACATTTTACCATGTATTGTCCTTAACTGATTCTCTATGTCTTCAGCTAGTAACTAGCTATAGATCTTCTCTTTATCAATCATACAATTCTTCCCATAGTCATCTAGTTCTTCTCCTCCTTTGACAACAATGCCAAAGTGAAAGTAAAACATGTAGTGTCATACTTCACTGTTCTACATCATCAACCTGCAACATGATGCTCCCCCTGTGGAATACCTCCACTCTACACCAATACTACTTCAATATCCTTCAATTAGCTCCAGGACTTATGTTTTCCACATCTTTCTCAATTGACCTCATGTAGGGGTACAACTCCTCGCTAACCTCTAAGATACTCAAAAGTAGTCTTAGGCAGAGGTTTAGTGAAGATATCTGCTAGCTTCTCCTTAGTAGATACATGCTCTAATAACACATCTTTACTTTGCACTTTCTCTCTCAAGGAATGATATTTCAGCTCAATATGCTTGGTTCTAGCATGCAACATTGGGTTCTTTGAAATATTTGTTGTACTGGTGTTGTCACATAAAATCTTTATTGGTTCTATGATCTTTTGCTTGAATCCTTCCAGAATGTGTTTCATCGAGATTGCCTGGGTATAATTCATATATGCTACAACATACTCAGCTTCAGCAATAGACTATGATATACAACTCTTCTTATTGCTGATCCAAGATACAAGTCTTCCTCCAAGAAAGAATGCACCACTAGTTGTGCTCTTCCTATCATCAACATTACCTACCTAGTCCGCATATGTATAAACCTTCAAATAAAAGTTACCTACATATGGATACCATAATCCATAGTCAATAGTACCTTTCAAATATCTGAATATCCTTTTGGTTTCTATTAAGTGTGTCTCCTTTGGATTCTTTTTAAATCTGGCAACTAAACCAATTGCATGAGCACTATCTGGTCTATTGTGAACAACATAATACAGTTTCCCTATCATTGATCTATACTCTTTTTCATCAATAGATGTGGCTTTATCCTCCTTAGATAGTTTACAACCTATAACCATTGGTGTCCCAATTGGTTTATAGTCACTCATTTCAAATGTCTTCAATACATCTTTCACATATTTAGACTCTGTGATAAAACTACCACTCTTCATCTGCTAAATTTGCAATCCTATGAAGAACTTCATCTCTCCTACTAGAGACATTTCAAATTCACTTTTCATCTCATTTGCAAAGTCATTACTCATGTCATCATTGCCTCCAAATATGATATCATCTACAAACACTTCACTCACCAATATCATATCTCCTTCAGATTTGAGATATATATTGTTGTCTTCACTAGTTCTCTAAAAACCTATCTTCATTAGGTGTGAATGTAGCCTTTCATACCAATCTCTTGGTGCCTTGCTTCAAACCATATAGTTCCTTGTGTAGTTTATACACCATATACTTTGCATTAGTCAAAGCATAACCATCTGGCTACTCAATGTATACTTCTTCTTCCAGTATTCTATTAAAAAATGCTGACTTCTCATCCATCTGATATACTTTGAATCCCTTATATTCTACAAATGCAAGTAGAGTCCTAACACCTTCCAATCTAGCAACTGGTGAAAATGTCTCACCATAGTCTTCTCCCTCTTCCCATGCATAACTTGTGCATACCAATCTAGCTTTATTTCTGACTACTACTCCATCTTCATTAGTTTATTCCTGAATATCCATTTAGTACCTATCACATTTTTATTCATCGATCTGGGTACAAGGGTCCATGTATTGTTCTTCTTAATCTAGTAAAGCTCTTCTTCCATAGCTTTAACCTAGTGATCATCTCCAAATGATTCCTTAGCTATTCTATTCTCAATAGTGGAGATCATGCAAGAGTTCTCTCTAATTCTTCTTCTGGTTAATAATCCAGCATCTTTATCTCCAATAATATGGTAAGGATTATGGTTGAGTCTCACATACCTTGGTATAATGTGATAGTTATCTTCAGGTTCTTCTTGCTCACTATCATCATCTTCTTCTGAATCTACCTATTCTGGTTGAACTAGTACTACAACATTCACTTCACCAGCTTTTGGCTTCACCAGTTCTGGTTCCAAAATCAAAATTCAAAGTTCTTCTTCCTCTTTCTCCTCACTGGCTTCTCCTGATACTTCAGGATACTCATCCACTTGAACATCAGCACTTTCAATGATTCTCTGTGTCCAGTTTTTGTATAATTTGTAGGCCTTACTCTTGGTGGAGTAACCAAGAAATATGCCTTCATCACTTTTAGCCTCAAACTTACTAACATAGTCACCTCTCTTGATAAAAAATTTACTGCCAAAAATCTTGAAATAACTGACATTAGGTGATGTACCATACCAGTATTCATAAGGATTTTTATCCTTACCTCTCTTTACCAATCTTTGGTTCATAGTATAGATAGTTGTCCTGACAGCTTCTCTCCAGAAAGTTTTTTCTACACCTCCTTGAATTAGGATCATTCTAGTAGCTTCCACAACTGACCATTTTTTTCTCTCTGCAATACCATTTTGCTGTGGTGTCCTCGGTCCAAAAAGTTGCCTCTTAATTCCATTGTCTTCACAATATCTAGTGAATTCGTCTGAAGTAAATTCACCACCTTGATTAGTCCTTAGACACTTTATCTTCTTACCACTTTCCTTTTTAGCTAAGGCTCTGAAGCCTTGAACTTACTAAAGGCTTTTGTTTTGTCCTTCAATAATGTGGCCCACATCATTCTTGAGTAATCATCAGTGAACATCATAAAATATTTGTCACCTTGAATACTTTTAGTCCTTATGGGTCCACAGAGATCTGTATGAACCAAATCTAACAAATGTTCTATTGAGAAATATTTTCTCTTAAAAGTTGAGGATGTCATCTTTCCTAAATGACATTCCTTGCATAGAGAATTTGCTGGTTTGTCCAACTAAGGCAAACCTCTTACCAACTTGGACTTACTAACTTTGGCAATGTTATCAAAATTTATATGACAAAATCTCCAATGCCAAAGCCAACTATCATCTACTTTAGCAATCAAACAGTTGTTGACTTTAGGATTTAGGTGAAATAGATTACCTTTTGTCTGCTTGCTGGTTACAATCAGTTCACCTTTACTCCCATATATTTTACACATTCCATTCTTGAATTCCAATGGATAACCTTTGTCATTGAGTTGAGCTACACTCCAAAGATTGTGCTTTAATCCTTCAACCCAATATACATCATGTGCACTACTTTTTCCATTAAGAGAAATAGTTCTTTTTCCTTTTACCATGCAGGGTGATTCATTTCAAAATCTCACAAATCCTCCATCAAATTCCTTCAAAGTAATAAATTTACTCTGGTCACCGGTCATGTGGTGTGAATAAACACTATCTATGATCCAATCGTCAGAACTATCCATGCGAGAAACTAATACCTTCTGATCAGATCTCTACTCTTTAATGGAAATAAAGACAATGTTTTCATTAGCATCTCCCTCAGATTCCTCATTAGTGATACCACCATCAACTGCAATGACACAATCTCTTTTTCCTTTTCCTTAGTACTTCTTTTACTTCTCACGCTTATGCTCATTGTCACCATTAGGACATTTATCTACAATGTGTCCAATATTGTTACATGCAAAACATTTCAAAGGTAATTTACCTTTGTACTTACCGGTACCTTTGGGCAACTGCTTGGCCAACAATGCTTCAAGCTCAATTAGACTGTCTTCATCATCAAATTCTCTATTGGATCGAGAATCATTACTGTGTCTGACATCTCTACTTTTCCTCATAGGAGGGTTAGAAGCTGAAGCTCTAAATGTAGATTTGGATTTATGAGCACTACCATCATAACTATTTAATTCAAATGCAATAAGCTTACCAAGGATGGATTCAAGAGTTACCTTAGTTTTATCAATAGACTTTAGCTCCTGAATGGCTACAACTCGGATAGCGAAGACTGGTAGAAGGGTTCTCAGTACCTTACTAACCACTATGGCATCCTCTCCTTTACCACCAACATTCTTTATTTCACCAACTATCTCCTTGATCCTCTGACCATATTGTTGAATATTTTCACCTTCAACCATCTGCATGTCATCAAATTTACCTCTCTGACTCTCTCCTTTGGCAATCTTTACATGCTCATCACCACTATAGATTTCCTTAAGTTTTTAAGGAGTCTCCAGACCATGGACATCAACATACTCTAAATCAGACAAAGAACTGATAAGGGCCTCCAATGCTTGATTTGTTACTCTTTCTTTTGATCATCAGACATAGTCCCACTAGGTCCAACATATTTAGTAACAACATGTTCCTTGTATTGACTTCCTATACTCTTGATAGAGATTTTTATTCTATCACTCCATATTCTATAGTTTTCCCTATTAAACTTCGGACCTTCTTTCTTCATCATGTTCTCCAAGATCTTTACCTCAAGCTGGTAGGATTAGACACTAGATGGCCTGAAATGGTCTGATACCAATTGATGGTTTGATGAATTAATAAGGATCCGAACAAATAGCAAGAGGGGGGATGAATCAGTAGATAGAAAAATGACTAGACTTTCACCAAACAAAAAAATAACCTCTCAAGTCAAACTCATAACTAGCTAGTTCAAACATTGAAACTAACAAATGCAATATCACTGTCAAGTACACCGGTTGACTGTCATTACAAAATAATAGTAAAACAACACTGAAACTCAGAAACCATTTAAAAAAAATATTCAAATACTTTACTAGCAGTAGTAAAAGAACTTTTTAGATTATTGTCGGTCATCTTATCATATCTAAGTGGATTTAGCAATTAAGCAAATTAACCATATCAAACATAACCACAAAAACATTCACCACTTGACACAATGATTTTGACGTAGAAATCCCAAATGGGAAAAAACACAGTGGGGATGAATACCCACAAGTATTCTGAACTCTTTTGAAGTTCACCTTCTTAGGAGCCAAGCCTGTTAAATCTTTACAATAAGTCCTATTAAGAACAAATCCTATTAGGGACCACCCGATCAAGGGATTGACTATACTGCCCTATTAGAAGCAATACCCTATTAGGATAAACCTAGGTAGAGGATTTGAAATCCAAGCTAATAGATCACTTGGTTAGAGGATCTAGATAGCACTTAAGCATGTTAGAGCTTACCCTGTTAAGGGATTTGATGGTTGTAATTGTTAGGGAACAACAGGGGTTTGTTGATCTGGTGAATAACACTACTTTGCTTGATCAGATCCTTTTCTTGCTTCTGTCTACCTTCACTCATACTGCAGATACACCTTTTGGTTTGGCAACTAGTTTGGTAACCAACCACTCTTACACTTAATAAAAAATTGCTAACACTATAACAAAACAACTCATCGACCTTATAAACAAAATAATAGGTTGATAACACATCACAAACCTAAGATCTCATAGAGATTACAAAGAAATCATGTCAAGTAAGACCGTTGGATTACATAGAAATCATTGCACATCATCCAAGACAACCTCGATCGTTCCTTAATCACCGCTTCATTTATCCCTGTAACTCATCATGCGGTTTCTAATTCATGCAATGTACAAGCTCATTCCCAAGATAAAATCGTTATCTCTATGCACTAAAAATCATTTGAAACTCTTCTCATATAGCATGCATACATGGCATAATCACTACCGTTCATCATTTGATCATAAACCATTACAACCGATTTACCAAGCTCCATCGGTTAGGGTTTGGCACATCAACAGGTAGGGTTACCGGTTGATCTCATTGCTTCTCAAGTAATACTAGTTTTCATCACTAGCTCTCCTACCGATTGCAAAACAATATCATAACAACATCATTACCGGTTATAATTGACATCAATGACAACATAATATTTCATCAATGCAATCTTCATGCAAATGCCAACATACACACATATGGATTGACATCATCATGTCTTACTTAACCCATATCGATCACTAACTACTTACTCACCAGTGACCATGCCATACTAGTTGACATCAATGACAACCTAATCCCAACAATGCCAACAATCTTCCCCTTTGGCATTTATGTCAACTCACTGCAAATCTTCAAAACTAGTAGATTTCTCCCCCTTTGACACAATGACAAAGGGTTAGGGTACTTCATTCCCCCCTTTTGATTCATACATTCCCCCCCCCTAGTAAAATCTTCTCTCAATGATTATAGTTGGTATTGATACATACAACCCTGAACTCTCCTATCATCAGTATGTGGTTCAAGAGATATAGATACTGCTATGAACTCCCCTTGAACCATATATCTGCTTACAAACTTAAGTGCATGAGGTAGGTGATACAACTCCCAACTTGAGTCTTAAGTACTCAAAAGTTCTTACCAGTAATGGTTCTATGAAAATGTTTGCCATTTGTTCTACTGTAGGGACATATTCTATCTTTACTTCTCATCCTTCAACCTTCTCTCTGATAAAATGATATTTGATGGCTATAATCTTTGTCCTTGAATACATCATCGAGTTCTTTAATATGTTGATGGCACTTGAATTATCACACCTAATGGGAATAGAATCAAAGATGTCCACCTATATATCTTTGATGGTTTGCTTCATCCAAAGCATCTGAGAGCAATATGTGAAAACAACAATGTATTATTCTTTAGTAGTTGATAGGGAGACTGAGTCCTGCTTCTTGCTATGCCATTAGACCAATCGGTTACCTAGGAAGAATGTACCACCACTTGTGCTCTTTCGGTCATCAATGCAACCTTCCCAATTAGCATCAGTATATGCTTCCAAGATGAATTCCCTTTTTCTAGGGTACCAGAATCCATAATTGAGTGTCCCTTGTAGGTACCTAAAAATTTTGCTTACTACATTCATATGTGACTGCCTAGGTGTTGCTTGAAATCTAGCCACCATACACACTTCCTGCAGTATATCCGATCTAGAAGGAGTAATATAAAATAAACTACCTATCATGGATCTATACAATGTCCGATCCACAATCGATGATTCATCATTCTTGCTTAATTTTCTTCCGGTCACCATGGGGTACTCATCGGTTTGCAGTCCTCCATTTGAAACTTCTTTAGCATGTCCTTTGCATACTTGGTTTGTGAGATAAAGGTTCCCTTATCTAATTATGATATTTGAAAACCTAGAAGAAAGTATGTTAATTATCCAAGCATTGACATCTCAAATTTTGACTATATCTGATTAGCAAAATCTTTGCAAAGAGTGTCCTTGTTGCCTCCAAAAATAATTTAATCTACGTACACAACCAAAATGATCATGTGATTTCCATCTACCTTGATGTATAGATTGTTGTCAACACTCCCCTTTTCAAATCCTTTCTCCTTCAGATACTGATCTAGCCTTGAATACCATGCTCTAGGAGTTGACTTTAAACCATACAAGGCTTTCTTCAACCAACACACAAAGATTTCATCATCATGTAGCACAAACCCTTCCAGTTTCTCCATGTACACTTATTCTTCCAAATTTCCATTAAGGAAGGCAAATTTTACATCTATTTGATATACCTTATAACCATTGTAGGCTCAAAAAGATAGAAACATTATGATTGCTTCTAATCTAGCTATCGGTGTAAATTTTTCTTCAAAATCCATGCCCTCTACTTGAGAGTAACCCTTGCACACAAGTCTAACTTTATGCCTAACAATTTTACCTTCTTCATTCATCTTATTCCGGTAGACCCATTTGGTACCAATGATGTTCTTGTCTTCTAGTCTAGGGACTAATTTCCAAGTCTTGTTCTTCTCAATTTGCTGCAACTCTTCTTCCATGACATCCATCAATTTCTGACTTTTGTTGGCCTCATTGAATGTTTTAGATTCTACTTCAGTCATGAGGGAGAAGTTGACTTGTTCATCATTCTGGGCAAGTCTTCTCCTAGTCTGCACACCACCACTCTTATTACCTAAAACATGCTCTTCTAGGTGGTTTATCTGCATATACCAGTTAGGGACCATTTTGGATGCTTCTTTTGGTTCAATGTCTGACTAAGATTCTTCACCTTCGTCACCAGAATCATCATACCGATTAACTTGTGCTTGTCTTCCTTTGTGCATATCCTCATCAACTCTTACATGCACACTCTCAATTACTCTTCTTAGTCTTGTTGTAGCATTTATAGGCCTTACTATTAGTTGAGTAACCAAGGAAGATCCCTTCATCACTCCTGGAATCAAAACTATCTAAACCATCCATAGCTCTTGAAAAAACACTTGCTTCCAAATACTTTGAAGTACTTGATTGATGGTTTTCAATCACACCATAACTCATAAGGCACCATTCTTCTATTTGTTCTTAGTTGAACCTGATTCAAGGCATATGCAACAGTATGAACAACTTCCTTCGTATACATGTCCGACAAACTTGCCTCATTTAACATGGTTCTAGCCATATCCTTGGCTGTCCTGTTCTTCCTTTCTACCACACCATTTCGCTGTGGTGTCCTAGGGGCTGAGTTTTGCCTTCTAATTCCATGTCTTTCACAGTAATCTTCAAACTCATTTGATGTAAACTCTCCACCCTGGTCTCATCTTAGGCATTTTAGTTTGCACCCATTTTCCTTCTCTACCATCTTCTCAAAGCTCTTGAATTTGTCAAATTCTTGTGATTTATCTTGTAGGAAAGTGACCCATGTCACTCTTGAATAGTCATCAATCAAGAGCATAAAATATCTTTCACTAATTAGAGCTCTTATCCTAGTCGGACTACATGGATCTATATGCACCAGTTCAAGTGGTCTTGAAGTGTTGTGTTCTTTTGTCTTGAAACTCACCTTACTCCTCTTCTCTTTTACACATTCATCACAAAAATGTGCTAATTAGTTTGATGATAAGTGGTATATTTCTCACACACCCCCTTTTTCTTACTGCAACTAGATTATCAAAATTTATGTGGCCTAATCTTCTATGCCACAACCAACTTTCATCCACTTGTCCCAACATGCATTGGGATTCAAAACATTCTTTCAGATTGTATACATTACCATCTGCCCTCTTACCTTCAGCTATAATTTGACTAATACTCTCCTTATTTATCTAGCAACTAGTAGAATCAAAGGTGAATTTATAACCTTTATCACACATTTGACTCACACTCAGAAAATTGTACTTTAAGCCTTCCATATAGTACACATCATGTGCTTTCGATTTTCCATCAATATATAGAGTACCTTTTCCCTTTATCATCATAGAAGGGTTGTCTCCAAACCTTAGTCAACCACCATTTCAGTCTTCAAGTTTGAAAAATTTCTTTTTATCACCAGTCATGTGGTTGGAACAACCACTATCTACAACCCATATATTTCTTCTTTCAACATGTAGGGTAGTCTGCACTATCAGACTTGATTTTGCTTTGTCCTTTTCTTTCTCAACCCAAACTGGTTGAGTTCCCTTCTTCTTATCGGCTGCAATATTGTGCTCCGGTTTGGCTACTAGTTCTTGATCATGATATGTCTCTTTCTGCTTGATTTTTGTGTTCTTACAAAGATTTTCTTTATGTCCAAACTCTTGACAATTATAGCATTTTGCATTTACATTGAAAGATGAATCTTTGAAACTCTTGTAGGGCACTGATTTACTCTTCCTACATTGAAAACTCCCATGACCAAATCCATTGCATTGAACAAACAAATATTCATATCCTAGAGTGCATTAAATGGATTTCTACTTTCATAACTCATAGTGGGATTATTTGTTAATCTACAATCAGCTAACCTATGTCCAAATTTGTTACACTAGTAACAATAACCATGAAAGTTTTGAACATACGGTTAGGTTGCCTTGGTCCTGCAAATGACTGTCTCATCGAGGGTCTTCCTTTCATGCTACTAACTCTAGTGAATCCTTCATGATCAACCCTTGCATTTATCCTCAGACCTATCTTCCAATACATTGAGTGTGGCCTCTGGTTCATTGATTGTGTATACCGGTTTGCATGACAGTTTCCAATAGCTTCTGCATAAGTCTTCTTACTAGTATCCTTGCTTATTGTGAATGTCTTCTTCTCTTCAACTTTACTAGAAGAGGTGAACTGTATCTCCTTACTGGAAGTGTCTTTGCTGCCTGAACTTTGTCCTTTTTCAAATCCTAAGCCACCAGTATCTTTAGATTGCTTTTGTTTGCTCAACATTTTGTCTAAGGCTTTTGTGCTACCCTCATATTTTCTCCTCATTTTCAATTCATCCTTCCTCTCTTCAAGCTCTTTTCCGAGCTTCACTATTTTTGCTTCCAGATCTTGATGCTCCTTTTCCTTCTTCATCAGATCAAAGGGTGTAACTACACATATCCTCTTGGCTTCTTCCAACTGAAGTTTTAAGTCAGATATAACTTGATTGGACTTATCCAGGGATTTCTTTAAGAGACCTTGTTCTTCTGATGCAACAAGCTTGACCTTATTGAGTCCTCTTCTTGTCTTACTTAACTCCTCAAGAGAATTTATGAACTCACCTTCTAGATCCACTTCGGCTTCAATGTCTTCTTCTTCCTCATCTTCACCAACCAGTTCATCTAGTGCCATAAAGATATTAACTTCTCTTTCATTCTCATGGTAGTCATCTTCTGATGCACTTTATTCGTATGTGTTATCATCCTCAATAGTATAGAGGTTGTTCTTCTTCTGGTAGCCTCTTCTTCCTTACCAGTAGACATTCCTTTCTTTGGCTTTACCACTTGATCTGCCAAAACTTCTTTTCTCATCTCTGCCAATTTTATTATAAGGATATTTTGTAGTAAAGTGTCCAACTTTACCATAGTTGAAGCATTTGAGTGGTAACTTTCCTTTATACTTGTCAGATCCTCTCTTGAGCTTTTTGACAAAGTTTTCTACCTCAGCAATCTGAGTCTTCACTAGATCCTTTATGAGCAACCTCTTTCTTTCCCTTCTTTGTGGGGTTGAATGCTACCTCTTTCCTTGAGGATGCTTCACCAGTTGTTCTCATTTCATAGGCTGTTAGAGTGCCAAATAGCTCATCCATTGTGAAGGTCTTTAGATCCTTGGCTTCCACTATGGAATAAACCTTAGTATCATACTTAAATACGAGAGATCTAAGTACCTTCTTAACAATAATCTCATCAACAATTTCTTCTCCAAGTCCTCAGATGGTGTTCATAGTTTCATCTACTCTGTGAAGGTAGTCTATAATCCTTTCTTCATCTTTCATCTTGATGACTTCAAGTTGACCTCTTAGTGATTGTAGCTTGACCTCTTAGACTTTGGCATCTCCTTCAAACAATCTCTGCAATTTATCCCAAGTCTCCTTGGTGAATGCACAATGCATGACCTTGACAAACTCATTATTAGACATCCCGCTTAAGATAGCATGTTTAGCCTTTGCATTATTCTCATACTCCTTCTTAGCATCTAGATCAGTGGGAGGAACACTACTGGTAGTATACCCATTCTTGACAGACATCCACACATCAAAACCAAGAGAGGAAATATAGGTCTCGATTCTTCTACTCTAGAAGGAATAGTTAGATCCATTAAATATCAGAGCTTTTGAGAAGGAAAACTCATTTCTTTGCATTGTGTTCTTTGACAAGAATCTACCCAAGCTAGAGAAATCTTTAATCAACTAGGAACCTAGGCTCTGATACCAATTATTGGAAAAAATGTACCACTAAGAGGGGGGTGAATCAGTGGTTCCTAAAATATTACTCTTTTTGATCACTTGGTGGTTACTCTTGACCTTTCTTTTCTCTCTCTGAGCCTCACACTTCATAGTGTCATACTTGGATGCCTTCCTAACCAATCACTCCTTACCAGTATGCTTGACTGTTAAAACTATGATAGTTTATTGATTACTCTATCTCTACTGATTAGGCCTTCTCACCTGTTCAACCTGCTAACACACATTGTAACTCTCTGAGAAATAAATCTAAGGTAGATAGTCTTTCTTCTTTCTCAAGCTCTCTTCTCTCTCACACCTCGCATCTAGCATCAACTAATTTCAATCTCAAGTTGACATATTTATTTTTTGGGGTTCCCGCCACAAGCAACATTCAAACAATGTAGTGTTAGGTTTTACCTTCACCAACTCAATCTATATCAAATTTGATTAGATCTTTTTTAGAATGATGATCTACATCACAAAAAATAGCACAACCATCTCCTCGCTTTTCAATGTGCATTTTCTATATTTGGATGTCTACAAAATACTTTTCTGTGTTTCTCTATGAATCACCATTAATGGCTTGGTTGTTTCCTTTAGTAAATGGGTACAAAGATGAGATCATCTTACAAGGTCATTTAAATCACCATGCCACCTTGTCTTCTTCGAGCCACAACATTCTGCCATCGTCCCATGATTTGCATGTTCTTCATTAAAGCCGACATGGTTGTAAACTAATATGTTGATGAATCTTCACTGACCTCTATGTGCTCACCACCTAGTTTCCACCTGTCATCCTTGTCAACATCCACCTATGCTTAGTTTTCTATGTCGATTTGGCATCATCTTATATTTTCTATGTCGATTAGACATCGTTCATCGACCAAGACAAACTATCAGTTCAACTCACCTTATCGGTATAACTTAACTTCACTGGTGGACCTTCTAACCTATTGACCTCTTCTTTGTTGGTGGATCAACTTGGCCTTCCATCAAACATGTTGGTCCATCTACTAAGTCCATTTATCAGTAGCATAAACTTCTCTATGTATATCGGTTCACATCCTTCTGTTCTTCTTTGCTTGCTTGTTTTTCCTTGCCGATGGTCCTGCTTGACCAGTAGGTGATGCATTTCATGTGTACCGGTAACATTCCTTTCTATATGCTTACATACATACGGATTGACATCATCATGTCTTACTTCACCCATAATGGTCACAACTACTTACTCACCGGTGACCATGCCATATCAGTTGACATTAATGACAACCTAATGCCAACAATGCCAACAACGATAATCTACCTCTCAAGATCTTGCTCATTGTTCTTGGATTGAAGTAGTTAAAGCTTCAACTCATTATTTTCACAATTGAGTCTGCAACATTCATCATATATTTCTTTTAAGGATTGCTTAACACTCTCTTCATTCTTCTTTCTTGCTTCAATCTCCTTTGTCAGCCTCATCACTATAGATTCCATCTCATTCTTTTGAACTGCTTTATCTCTAGGAAGCTTCTCACATTCCTCTATCTTTTCCTTCAAGGCTTGGTCATCAATGCTTTGTCTTTCTTTCTCCTTTAGCTCATCCACAAGTTCCTTTCTCTTCTCTCTTGACTTGTTCAATTGATCTTTCAATGACTGGATGAATTTCTCAACATCTTTAATATTTACTTTCATCTGTCAGACCTCTAGTTGGTATTGATCAATATCCTCAAGTACCACAATAACTTGATGTTGAATACTACTAGAAACCATTGATTCACCTTCCTGAATCCTCCTCAAGATGTTAAGATTCTTCTATGGAACTTGGCTCTTATACCAATTGTTGGAATCAATGACCACTGAGAGTGGGGGGTGGTGAATCAGTGTTCTACAATTTTTAATCTTATTAAATTGTCCTTTTAACCACTTGATGCAAATGAATGAAAGAAAGATGCAAAAAAACAAAGCAATCAATAAAAACACAATAACACCAAATTTTATACATGGAAAATCCAGTTAATGGAAAAATAACGGCAGGCATGAGACCAACAATATCAATATACTCTACAATAATATAAAAATATTACATAAGGGGAATGCACATGCATTCAGGCACACTGCCTAGAGCTAACTGCTAAAATTACAATTAGGGATACAACCTTGGAAGGCTCACTACCTTACAAAAATGATTACAAAAGATAATTGGAATGTTTGAACTAATAAATAGCATCTACAAATACCAAAATATAGTTCTGATTAAGCACAAAGTACATAATCTTACACTGCTCTGCTATAATGCTTTGTTCTATTGTTATTCTATATTCCAAAGCATAAATCCTTTAGTTGTGCACACAAAATTATGCACAATCGCTCACAAATACTTTCCACACAACCACCAATATAAAAAATGACAATATCCATATATATTTGACATCTGCAATGTGAAATTAGGTCTTCTACATGTTGGCTCCAAGAACACTATCAAATAATGAAACACGTATACCAAATTGGCTCAATTCGAACTCTAATGCATATTCAGACCAAAAATAACTCTCCACACACTACCCAAATATGTTGGCTAAACCTCCTAAAACATAGAAATGATCACCAAAATTGATCCACATAATCCGCACAATGATTTCTAACACATGTTATCCATACCATATTGTTCATGCTGAAAACCTGTACACTGGATCTTCCAACTCACTCAAGAATCAACAATAGAGGACACAAATTTGGAATATGGTAGATAACAACTCCATAATGCTTCCCTAATATCTGAAAAAAAAGGTATTCAATAGAAATTAAATACCAACCAAAATACTACATACTGCCAAATACTTTGTTCTATCTCACTAGACCTATCAAAAACACAATCTAACTTTTGGTAGAATCAGATCACATACTGCAGATGGAATAGCTAACTTCAATTTCCATCAATGACATCATCTGACTACTTGTGTAGTGTCTCTTGCCCATAGATGGATGGAATAAGGAGTGGCCACTTGGTCTCATCCCATCTATTTTCATACTCAAACCCCTTGGCTATAAAATAAGGTGTACATAGTGTTGTGGGGACTTTTTGGGTAATTTTTCTTTTGAAGGTTTGGGAAGGGGAGATTAAAGAAGGAGCAAAGGGAGAGCAGGTGAGGATGGGGAAGGATTTGAGAAAGTTGTAGAAGACCTATTGATTTTGGTAAGTTAAATTCTCCCATTTATTGTTTTTATGATCTCTAATCTAATGTATTTCTTTGATCTTCAATCTATTGATTATGTTTAAGAATTTGTGTGATTGTATGAATGATGGTGGGAAATTTGGGAGATTTGTACATGTGTTTTTCTATATGTTGCTTCACAAATTAGTTTCTCTTTGATTGAATTGCTTTGTTTGTGTTGAGGAGAAAACCCATCTTTCCATTGTGGAAAGATTGAGGATCTCCTTAGGTTGTCCAAGGGTAGGGTGTGGCACTCTCAGGAAGGTGCACAAGTACCCATAATATTTTAATGGGTTATGTGTACCACCATTCTATAATGTGAATGCTATTTGAAGGGTATGAGTACCCATGAGCATCATTCTATTTTGTGATTTTTTTTTTTAAGGGGTAAGAGTACCTATGATATCATTTTATGTCCAGTATGAGTACCATGTGCTAATATGTGGAATTCCACTTGTTATATACTTAAAATTGAGATGTGGATTGACAATTATCGTGGAGATTTTTATGAGTATTAATTTAATAAAATACCTCAAGAGGTGCCTCCTATACTCTTTGGAGGCTGTGAGCTATATTCTCCTTGTGTGGGTGTGATGTGTTTAACTTGTGAAGTGATTTTTTTGAGAATGTAAGTTAATGTGTTATTATATGACTATTTATGGCTGTAATTGTGTGTTTTGGGGGTGAATTATGAATAATTTGATGATTTGTGTGGTATGAATGGAACCCAGAGTAGAGTGTAAACCCCTATCTCATGGGTGGGATAATATTCAGCCCTATGGATGGGAGGTGATCTCCCCATCAACTCCTTAGCGTTTAAATTTATGTTGCAAGTTGGAGTTGCAAGGTGAAAGTACTATAGTAGTTTAGTGGAGTTCTTGTTGTTGCAACTTTGATATTTATGTTGTAACCATTTGTAGAATGTAAATTTAACTGTGTAAAAAGAAACATTCAACATATTAGATATAGTTCTTCTTGAAAAGGAATTTTAATCATTTGAAATAAATTTCTATCTACTTGTTGAAAAGGAATAGAAGGATTAATAGTAATTGAATTAATGTAGTGCTGTATAATGTAGTTGTATATGGATTTTAAAAGTGATAGATCATTTCAATCTTGTAATAGTAATTTTTCTATTACTTTAGAAATTGAGACTTAGATATGGTTGTGATGTTGAATGAGTTGTAATCCAATATTCCTTTCCATAATGTGAAAGATTCTTGTTAAATTTTCATTGTAAAATAAGATCAGTCAAGGATGAGTATTATTACTTGAACATTAATTTTATTTAAGTGTATTCTAGGAAAGAAACACTATGTGTGTGTTCCTAACTTCTAGGAATTCAATATATTCAGATTTTTTCTTTTTGAAAGTAGATATGTCCTAATTTAGTTTTGTCCATTAAAATATATTCATGGACTTAGGTAACTTGTCTAATGCATTTACCTCTATTTTAATCTCATCCTTTTACATGCAATAGTTAGAAACCACTGCATTTATATAGGTAATTATTAACTATCATTAATATTTATCATTAAGTAATTATCAATCATCATTAATATTAATTATTAATAACATCTATTATTATTAATAGTAATTATGCTACTATTTATTATTAATGTATTAATTATTTAATTATATAGTAAATGTATTATAATTATTTCATTAATATATATAAATTTTATTAAATTATTATTAGTTATTATATTATTATCTAATATTTTTTAATATTTATTATATTAATATTATATAAAAAAAATTTATTGTATCATTATATAAATGATTTAATTAAAGTTATAAATTTCATTTTTTTACATGTTTGGAATTTATAATTTAATGTATTTTTTAAATTATAAAAAATCACGTGGCTTTATCACCCATTGCTTTATCAAAATAAATAAGAGAAAAATATAAATATTAGAAATTTTGGTCAACCTATTTTAATTCTTAAATTTGATTGATTGATGCTCTAACATTAAATATATTTGGATGAATGCATTAATATTCATGTTGTGATAGGAACTGATAAATGATTTAAATTATCACAAAACAAACCAAAAAACAAATCTATAAAATTCTATGCCATTAAAAATAACTATTTAAGCTATTTTTTAATTTTTCCAAAATAAAGCATTAAAGAAAAGACCGTTCACAAGTATCCTGAAACTACTAGGAACACAAATAAAGAACCTCAAGGTTTTTTAGCACGTAACCATGTACAATAGAATGGCTTGTCTTGACAACACATCATTATTCAATTAATCCTAAAAATGCCATTGATGAATTTTTTTTAGCATAACTATATAAGACATATACAATGACTTCACAAGTTGGAAATTAAATTTAAAAGAAAAAACATAAAGTTGGATAAAATAAAAGAAAATATGGGTAAGGAAACACCCTAATCAACTATATCCTGCAATTCTAAATTCTGTTTGAAACTAATCATAAAGAGCAGTTCTGCTTGAAACTAATCATAAAGAGAAGTTCACAAAAGTCTTGGATAAATGAGGGTGTGAACCCCTAATACTACTACTACCCATTTTCCAATCTATCAATCCTTGAATTTTCTCTTTTACCTTGCAAGTAAACCTCTTCAACAAATTAGGACATTTCTTTATTTTTCAAAATTTCTATTTTCTTATCACGAAAACAAAGTTGTAGCTTTTACTCTACTTTCTCTTGCTCTGTACACCTACGAGATCCATACAATGTAGTATTGCCCATGAGTTGATGCACAACATACTTCCATTCCTTACGATTTCTCTTTCAACTATTTTTCTTTCCAAATTAAGTTCCCATATACACTCTCAATATCATGTGAAATTTTGATGTTTAAAGTAAGCGTCCACTTTTTTATTTTTTTTTGGCAAAAAGCTTAAAATATATTAAATAGAAGAATTATAGAGTACAAGATAGAAAGTTGAGATATTTCCAAATGATAATGGATATAACCACCCAAAGAACCTGAAGGAGCCAAACAAGCATCCTACCAAACCTACATAACCAAATGGTCCATATGAAAATGAGAAGTAATCGCCCTGCATCATTTTGAAGAAAAGTTAAAAGTTGAGTGACTTTATCTATTGAAAGAGAGTCCGAATCAGAGACACTCCACCCACAAGGAGCATGTGATGCCCATCTAGCAAGAAAATCAGCAACCCTATTGAACTCACCAGGAATATGAGTAAAAGAGATAAAACTGAAACAACAAGAAATCTCATGAATTTGGAAAACCAAAGATGAAATTTGCCAACAATAGCTCTTAGAATATGGATTCAAAAGGAGAGAGACCATAATCAGTGAATCCAACTCATAAATAACATGATTCGAATTTAAGTCAAGAGCTTGTTGTAAGGCAAATAAGAGAGCTCGATCTTCCATCTAATTGTTCATCCCAAAACCTGTTCCCATTGAAAAAAATTATTGCATAACACCAGTATGGTCCTTACCAACACCTCCAATTCTAGAAAGTCCAGGATTTCCATGAGAGGATCCATCAGTGTTGATATTAAGAACATTGTGAGGAGGAAGACTCTAGTGCCCATTCCTATTAATCCAAGAGGATGAATTGTGGAGAAAAGATTGACAGCGAGATGAATAATTATTAAGAATATTTTCTAGTTGCAACTATTAAATAATTGTTATATCAATAGGGGTTAAACCCTCATTAAAAGAGAACTTGGCCATAAGAGTCTGCTAAATTGAATTCAGAATTTTTTACCAAATATAATCAATAAGGTGTTGATGACCTTGAAAAATCCTACAATTTCTTTCCAACCAAACTTGCCAAAGGATGAAGGAAGGACCCATATCCTAGACAATTGCAAGAGCAGGAGCCTTGGTAGGAGGTCGACCCAAATGTCTCAAGAAGTCAATCAAACACATATCATGAATGATTGGGTAGTTCCAACATTTCCACCATAAAGACCATAAAACCAAAGTATAAAGGCATTGAAAAAACAAATAAGTAGAGTCCTCTCTATGACACCCACAAAGAACACACCTCGAAGGCCCTTGAAAACCCCTTTTACAATGATTATCCCAAATTAGGCATTTTTTTTCACTAAGAAGCCAAACAAAAAAGTTACATTTGGGCCAACAAAACTTATTCTAGACCTTTTTCCAATAAGGGAAGGGTTCCAAACCAAACTTATTAGCATCCAATGTATTATAACCACTAGACACAGAGTGTATACCTGCAAGATTAAAACCCCAAGACAACATATCATCATCCTCCAAAGAAGAACAATGTCTTTCAGCCAAAATAAAAAATAGAAGTCAATGAGAAGCAACATCTCCTCCAAAGGGCCAACTAGACATATCCTTCCAACGATAGATGGGAAACAACCCCATAGAGTAGCACTCCTTAAAATCACAAACCCTACTCCAACAAACCTCAATGAAGATTTTTCTCAAAGGTTGAAGGGTAGGAAAGTTTGATTATAGGGAAGGGTAATTATCCCAAGAATCAGTGCAAAAAAGGGTTTTAGTACCAGAGTTAATGACCCAAAATAGACCTCACTTAACCAAAGAAGCCTTCTGAAGGGTGGTCCATATAAATGAACCCCTACCAGATAAATTAAATCGACCAACATCCTGACGTTGCACTCCATGGAGATATTTATGAGTAATTATCCATGCCCAAAAATGAGACTGTTGGACACACCATCTCCAATAAAGTTTTGAAGCTAGAGCTTGACTATTCATAATAGCCTACCAAAGACCCAAACCACCAAATTGTTTAGGGTGACAAACATGGTTCCAACTTACAAGAATCCACTTAGTGATATCCAATTTTCTAGCCCATAATAAAATCCACATTTTCTCTCAATATCATGTGATATCTAAAGCAAATGTTGATTCAACTCAGACAACCACCATAATGATAATTAATGAACAAAAAAGACTCTCAAGAGACATATGTGCGCATTCAAATCCCTACATCAAAGCCTCTCAATATTCTATCAATAAATTAGGAAGTAAAATAAATGATTAAGATGCAATGTATGTTTTTCTCATCTTGTTAGCACTCAAGATGTAATTTATGAAAAGGTAGATGATAGTTATCGACCAACAAAAAACCAAGGATAATTTCATATTATGTATAAATATCATCGAGGACAAAAATCCAACTCATGTATAAGACAAAAGATATACCAAATTATATATATTTCTAATGTATTCAATCAAGGTTCTCACATCATATGTGACTACAAAAATAATAGAAAAAGCATATACCTCTAAATATATCACTTAGGTCAAATATAATATGGTTAAGGAAATGGGTTATGCAAGGTTGGTAGGAAACTTAATATTCAACTTGCTTTAAAGGATATATTTATACATATGTGTATGCATATATAAATGTATGTATATGTGTGTGAATCGACGTGATAAGAATACATAAATGTATTGTAGATTACTATCTCGAATTTGTAATGATGATAGAGTTGTCTCAAAACCAAAAGAGTAAAACATATGCACTCTAAATACTACAACATACAAAAGCTGATAAAAAGGACCATTGACTATTATTTTAGACACATGATTTAGTCAATTATTATATGAAAAATAAAAATCCAATAGAAATGTCAATAACTCCAAAATAGAGTGTCATGTATATATAAAAATACTTTTTTATGCACAAATAGGTAGATTGTTCCTGTGAGCTAAAATTGGAGAACACATACCCTAAAGTTGCATTAATCCATGCAACAATTATGTTTTACGCACCAAATGCTAAAGGTGAATGTGTATTCCATTCACAAATGTAAATGCAAGGTTAGCAATTCATGGTTTTAACTTTGATGATGATAACATGAAGGTCCATTTATAAAATCTATTGTTACATGCTTGAATTTTTTGGCCATGCATCATCCACAACTACATGTGATTAATCAATTCTTGTAACACAAAATGCATACAGGTCATGCATCAATGCTAATTTTCATGCACTATTTATTTAATTTGGGAGGAATTAGAATGTGACATCATGTCAAAGGATTATACTGGTATAATCATTAGGTATCCTTATGTACATTCTTTCCAACATGTACAAATAGCTAATCTACTAATCATAATGATATTAGTGAATGATAAGAGAAATTAGATTTCAAAAGTGTTTCACTTAATCAAGGATGCCACATAAACTCAATAATAGATTGCATGATTTTACTTTAAGAGGATTAGGGCAATTATTTCAAGGAGGGGTGAATGAGGTTAAGTGCAAGAAGTTGTGTCCACTTTTTGGCCAAAAAGTGGAAGTTTTTTTTCCTTTTTTTCCGATTTCATCCCGTTTGACCTAAATATTTGAGGCACTTAAAGAATGAATCTTAAAAAAATTCAATAATAGAAAATGTAGTGCTCGAAATCTACTTTCCAAATATGTAATTTATTTTAATACCTAGATCTTAAAAATGAAGTTTGAATAGGCATTACTAAAACCTATAGTTTAAAAGTCACTTTTCAGGACCATACCATGCCCGTGTACGGCAAGCATAATTTGACCTAAATGAAATTTTTTTATAAATCCTTTTGGGAAAAGATCGATAACTCACTCACCTTTGATGAGAATATTTTTTTGTAATTTTTTTCTATATTTTTTTTTTGTTAATTTTTCATTGGGCATAATCATTGTTTTAAAAAATTCTTGTGTACAGCAAGCATAATTTGACCTAAACTTAACATTTTTTGGTTTTTTTTTTTTTTTAAACTGTATAGAATTGTCTCTAGTTTGATGCCATAAAATTTTTTTTTCAAAAAACTTAAAAAAAAAAAATTATTAGAAAACAAAAAAACTATGTTATTTCGAGTTTATAGACCTCTTTCATTAGTAATTATTTTAAAAATATTGATCAATTTTTTTTTAAAATTACATATTTAGAATCTAGATAATCTCTACTATAATGGGTTTTCATTGTTGAAAAAAATTCTAAAATTTTGGTGTTTAGATATATTTTTGAAGTCATTATTTTATATGAAGATTGATTTGGCCTTCAAGTGCAGGTCAAACCAGGTCCAAGCCTAAGGGTCGGCTCTCCAAGCCATTTCCCAAGCCAAAACTGAAGCTACAACCGAACCAAAGTTGAAATTTTTAGAAATGGGATCCCGTTTCATTTTTTAAAATAATTTAAAAAATGTTTAGCAAACAGGATCCCGTTTCCTTTTTTTTTTTTTTTAAATTTTAATTTTTTTAAAATATGTTTTTTAATTTAAAAAAACAAAAAAGCAAACAAACTATATATACATGAAATATTAAATTTAAGTTTAAGTCATATATCCCTTTGTCTTTTTCCTTTCTTATACTTTAAGTTATATTTTATGTATATATTAGTAGGATGTTTGAGAATGGTTTCAGATCTCTAAGAGTTATAATATATAGATTCTAGATTTTAGAAGATCTTATAAATTGTGACATAATAGGACCTATAATGTCATAATACAACCTATTATGTCATAAAAAGTCTCATTGGTACATAATAGGTCCTAATGTGTCATAATAGGTCATATTGTATCATAATAGGTCCTATTGTGACATAATATGACCTATTACGTCATAATAGGTCCTATTATGTCATAAGACCCCTCAAAAGGACCTATTATGACATTATACCTCTTAATAGGAACTATTATGACTTAAGACCCCTTAGTAAGACCTATTATGTCATAATAGGTCCTGTAATGTCATAAGACCCCTTAAGAGGACATGTTATGTCATAATAGGTCCTATTATGTCATAAGACCCCTTAAGAGGATGTATTATTATATTATACCCCTTAGTAGGACCTATTGAAGGGTATTATGTCATAATAGGACTGATTAAGACATAATAGGACCTATGATGACATAATAGGTCATATTATGTCATCATAGGTCATATTATGTCATAAAATCCCTTAAGAGGAACTATTATGACTTTATACCCCTTAGTAGGACTTGTTAAGAGGTATTATGTCATAACAAGACCTATTGTGACATAATACGACATATAATGTCATAATATGACCTATTATGTCATAATAGGTCCTTTTGTGACATAATAGGTCCTTTTGTGACAGAATAGGTCCTTTTGTGTCATAATACCCCTTAAGGGAACCTATTATTATATTATACCTCTTACTAGGACCTATTATGACATAAGACCCCTTAGTAGGACCTATTATGACATAATATGATCGATTATCATATAATAGGACCTATTATGTCATTTAGGTCCTATAATGTCATAAGACCCCTTAAGAGAACTTGTTATGTCATAATTCATCCTATTATATTATAAGACCCCTTAAGAGGACCTATTATAACATTATTCCCCTCAGTAGGACCTGTTAAAGGGTATTATGTCATAAAAAGACCAATTATGACTTAATATGATCTATGATGATGTAATAGGTCCTTTTATGTCATCATAGGTCCTATTATGACATCATAGGTCATATTATGTCATAAAACCCCTTAAGAGGACCTATTATGACTTTATACCCCTTACTAGGACATTTTAAGGGGTATTATGTCATTATAGGACCTATTGCGATATAATAGGACCTATAATGTCATAATACAACCTATTATGTCATAATAGGTTTCAATGTGGCATAATAGGTCCTATTATGACATAATACGACTTATTATGTCATAATACGACTTATTATGTCATAATACGACCTATTATGTCATAATACGACCTATTATATCATAAGACCCCTTAAGAGGACCTATTATGACATAAGACCCTTTAGTAGGACCTATTATGACATATGTAGAGAAAGATAAGTTGGTTGGAAGAGAGAGATGGTATGTTTAGATTCTAGTTGAGGGGTATTATTTCACAACAGGACCTATTGTGACATAATAGGACCTATAATGTCATAATATGACCTATTGTGACATAATAGGTCCTATTGTGACATAATACGACCTATTGTGTCATAATAGGTCTTATTATGTCATAAGACCCCTTAAGAAGACCTATTATGACATTATACCTCTTACTGGGACCTATTATGACATAAGACCCCTTAGTAGAACCTATTATGACATAATATGATAGATTGTCATATAATAGGACCTATTATGTCATAAGACCCCTTAAGAGGAGCTATTATGACATTATACCTCTTACTAGGACCTATTATGACATAAGACGGATCTTAGTAGGACCTATTATGACATAATAGGGTTTATTATCACATAATAGGACCTATTATGTCACAATAGGTCCTATAATGTCATAAGACCCCTTAAGAGGACCTGTCATGTCATAATAGGTCCTATTATGTCATAAGACCCTTTAAGGGGACCTATTATGACATTATACCCCTTACTAGGACCCATTAAAGGGTATTATGTCATAATAGGACTAATAATGACATAATAGGATCTATGATGATATAATAGGTCCTATTATGACATCATAGGTCATATTATGTCATAAAACCCCTTAAGAGGACCTATTATGACTTTATACCCCTTACTAGGACTTGTTAATGGGCATTATGTTATAATAGGACCTATTGTGACATAATAGGACCTATTATGTCATAATAGGTCCCATTGTGACATAATAGGTCCTATTATGACATAATGCGACCTATTATGTCATAATATGACCTATTATATCACAAGACCCCTTAAGAGGACCTATTATGACATTATACCTCTTACTGGGACCTATTATGACATAAGACCCCTTAGTAGGACCTATTATGACATATGTAGAGAAAGATAAGTTGGTTGAGAGAGAGAGATGGTACTTTGAGAGAGTTAAGGGGTATTATGTCATAATAGGACCTATTGTGACATAATATGACCTATAATGCCATAATATGACATGTTATGTCATAATAGGTCACATTGTGACATAATAGGACATATTATGTCACAATATGACTTATTATGTCATAATAGGACCTATAATGTCATAATATGACTTTTTATGTCATAATAGGTCACATTGTGATATAATAGGACCTATTGTGACATAATAGGTCCTATTGTGACATAATAGGTCCTATTGTGACATAATACGACCTATTATGTCATAACAGTGTCCTATTATGTCATAAGACCCCTTAACAGGACCTATTATGACATAAGACCCCTTTGTAGGATCTATTATGACATAATAAGATCGATTTTCACATATTAGGACCTATTATGTCATAATAGGTCCTATAATGTCATAAGACCCCTTAAGAGGACTTAACATTATAGCCCTTTGTAGGACCCGTTAAAGGGTATTATGTCATAATAAGACTAATAATGACATAATAAGACCTATGATGATGTAATAGGTCCTTTTATGTCATCATAGGTCATATTATATCATAAAACCCCTTAAGAAGACTTATTATGACTTTATACCCCTTACTATGACTTGTTAAGGGGTATTTTGTCATAATAGGACCTATTGTGACATAATAGGACCTATGTTATGTAGGTAGGGGGTAAGGGGAGGTGTATAGAGATAGAAAAGTTAAAGAGTAAAGAGTCAAGGACGTGAGAGAGAGGTAGAGACATAGTTTTAGATTCTAGGAGAGAGGTGACAAAGTGAGATAGAAAGGAAAAAAAAGATAAAGAGAAATGTGACTTAAATATAAATTTTATATTTCATGTATATATAGCTTGCATTATTTAGAAAAAAAAATAAATTTAAAAATGGGATCCCATTTTGTTTTTGAAACGGGATCGAGATCCTGTTTCATTTCCCATTTTTAGATCTAGGCTCAGGATCTCGAAGCTAAATGGGATCCTGTTTCAAATTTTGGCTTGGGATCCTGATGGGAAACGAGATCCTGTTTCGTTTCTCATGCATTCCATGAGATTTGCCTTTTTTTTCTAAGTGTAAAACTTCCACACTAAGTGGACACAACTTTGTGCACTTACCCATGAGTCACTTTTCACTATGCAATCCTATATTCTTCCTAGATCTCTTACAAAATAGTGAATTAATAGAGACATATCTATTTATATCATGTAAAAGTCATAGAAGTGGCAAGAAATATGTTGGAAATACACAGGTAGCTCGTCACTTTGTGCACCAATCAAGTAGTTCTTGATAAAATGTAATGGAAAATAGATTAAATATCTCATTTAAAATGCATCACATAATTTTCCACCCATGTAACAAAAATAATAATTTTTCACAAATCGACATACCACTCTATATGATTTCTATGATACATATACACATATGCATATTAGTGCCAAAAGGCATGTAGTCTAGAAAAAAGTGGAGAATGGTCATTGACATCTTGAAACATGAAACATCCATCCATCACACTTTCTAGATTAGATGTATCAGAGACCCTCCTATTAGTAAAATGTGTAACTAAAATTCTACCTATTAGGAGATAAAGCATTATAAGTAGAAGTTCAACTACTTAGACTTTCATAATAGATTAAATTTTTGGAATCATCTTTAATCTATAAATATAGATCTATACAATAAATAGATGGAACATATGTGTAAATACATGTGAGAAACTCCTATACATAATGAATATATTATTAAAACAACTATTACCTTTCTCACATTATTCTTTTTCTAGACCTTTTTCTTCAATACTGCTTCCACATGCCCTCAACACATCTAAGTCCTCATTTAGATCATCATCCTTTGGACCACCTAGGATCCAAAATACATCTACATCCATAATAACATCCTTTTATGAGTGCCTAGATATTTACTATCATGTTGCTTGCTTGATTCTACTTTTGTGTGCATTTCAATGTTACTTCATGTGTAATTCAAGGTAGAGACAAAATTTAATGGTGAAAAATTTATATCTTGTACTTTTGTCTTTTATATTGAACTTGCCCACAAATAATACATTTTCCATCGATAGTTGGCATGTAGCCTAAGTTTTACTTGTGCTAATATACAAGCATTCCTAAGGATTAGTCTTAATATTTAATTTCATCAATATTTTGCCCTGGATTAGATTCAGAATTAGTCCAAATGACCTAAGTTAAATGAATAATTTAAGGACATGAAACCTAAAGTTTCAAATTCTAGATTAAAAAATTTGTTTAACCATAACCTTCTCATTAATATTTGGGCATGGAGTAATGAAACATTTCATTTCTAATCCTTGAAATTATATTTTTTAAAAATTAAATAATTATACTTTATTCTAGAATCTTGGACCTAGATTTTTATAATATCTCCTACATGTTTATTTATTGTTTACTCTTTTCCAGAGTCCCTTGATTTTACATCTTTATCAAGTGTGATGGAAAAAAACATATTCCTAACTATTACCAAACTTCCAATAAAATTAACCATTTTTATTCGAGAGCCAATATAGATAATTATGAAACTGAAGTGAAGGAACGTTAAATCCTTCACATAGATCATTTTTTCATGTGAAAGTTTAAATCTTCATTATAACATTTCTATCATTTAATTATCTTGAACCATAAATTTTATGAAAGCTAGAAATTTATTCCTTTTCAATGCTATTGGCAAACAATATGAATACTTTCGAATGTCTAATGTATGCCAACCTAATGACGATATAGTATTATTGCAATGATTGAGGTCGGGTGGGCCTAATATTCTTCACTGTATATGTGGGCAGGAATGATTGATTGATGGTGACACAGATACGCCTACTCAACATTGCGGAACAGTGAGTGAATTTTTTAGAATATAAATTCTATCCCCAAAATAGAAGTCAGATTAACATATACATTCAGAGTAAGTTGGAATTAACATATTTTAATTAGAAAACATAATTTTTTCTTTTGTCTGATGATGCAAAGATGCGACGGATGAGTATTTGTTGTGAATTGAAAGAACTAAAATTCTGCACTGTCATTAAGAAATTAATTTGTTATTAATCCATCCTACTCAACTACAACGAACCTTCAAATCAGAAAAAGGACAGATAATCCTACAATTCCGTCCCAAATGACCACTTAAGCAATATTTATATTTAGTTCCCGCTGCCTACCATTCCAACTCCATTGACATTTCTAATTTTTTTATATGTAAGGAGGATTAGATTCACAGATATCAATAAATCTTGATACCCACTTAGTGTTTTGTATTTTCTCTTTGTTTTGTTGTGCCTTTCTCCAAGCTGACAGTCAAATTGTACTTTTATATTCATCGTGCATATTCACCCTACATTCTACCCAGGTCTATACTCAGGAATATTCGCTTAATTCCAGTAAAATTCTCTTGTTACTATAAAAGGGCGTTGGACGAGCTTTGATAAACTCACTCTGGGTAATTCATGTTTTTGAATTATAAAGCAATTATCGTCCCAGTTGTTACGTTTAAGCTTGGTTGTATCATGGTACCAAGGCACAAGTAAGTTAACGATGGCTATTCTCTGTTTTTCTTACTTAGGCGTCCATTGTAAATAACTTGGATGCTCAAGTGTTCGAATGTCTTGAAATTTTTATTATAGCTCTTAACGTTTTATTATTGGATCAAATTTTTAGTCTTTGAGTTATAACAGAGAAAATTGGTTTTGGTAAGGATCGCAATGTCTGCAGTGCTACACCTGCAGCTTTTCATGAGGTAAACGTCTTTTCCATTATTAATTGTCTTATGGATAGTTACCGGAAAAGTTTGTCTTCTTCCTATTGCGTAGTTCTTTAAAAGAAATGAAGTGCATATGGAACTTTATCTCAAATATAAAAAAAACATTAGAGATAGGTAAGCAGTTGTCCTTATTAACAAGTTTCTCATGCTTTTATGATTTTTTTTTGTTAAGTCGTCTTTACCAATATTCAAATGCTCCATTTAGGAGAGCATCATAAAGAGTAATTCATGTAAGAGCTTTTCAATATCTGTAAGCATGTCTTATTCCGCTTCTGGATTTGACTTGATCACTAGTCTTGGGATGTAGAAGAAAAAGAGAAGTATACAGTGGTAAAGTTTATGAATATATGTTTCAGGACTATTTTAGTTTAATATCCAAATTTGCATTTCTGCCCTTGTTGTTGTCCCTATTCTCCATGCGACCTTGGGTTGATTATCGATCTAGATTTTCTTTAGTTGGCTCCATCCATTTATCATGCTTTATGTTGAGTATCTTGTATCTTGTCCCCTTAATTGGCCTTTGTATTGTGCCTTGATGTTTAATTCCATGATTTTGGAAGTCTATTGTTACATTTGCATTGATGACTTTGTAGACGGGTTTCAGATCAGTTCCCTTGCACTTTGCATATTTTGCAAAACTGGGTTATGTCTCAATGCCCTCACGATTCCTTTTCTTTGCTAAATGTACTTTGCACTCTCTTCCTTATGTCTCATTTTGGTCACGGGGGCTTTGTTTCCTTCTCATGCATATTGCATGCATTGTGCACCTATTTCTCTGTCCCACAAACTTATATTACTTTTCATGCAAAACTGTTCTCCTAGCATGCACAAGTGCCCCTTCGTCTTATTCTTCTATTTCCACACCACACAAGCCTACAGACTTTTTGCCCATGGACTCACCTTTCTAATCTATGTATATACAGACAAGCATATGTGCAAACACACACATGAAAAGGAAATTGTTTGTTTGATGTTAAAAGCACATGAATATTTAAGTTTCCTTTATTTTGTTTAATGAAACCTAGAATATTTAAAATTATAAATTTGAGTTTCAACTCTATTTGTATATTGTAAGCCATTAAAATATAATCTATAAACATATAGTGATCATTATGTTGTTTAAAACTTGTAATAATTTAGTAAGGAGCCATTTCCAATGGAATTAAATTTAAGAAGCTATTATCAAGGGCACCCAAAAAAGATGTCAAGGGGTTGCTATAGACAAGTGCAATCACCAACCAATGTTATAAATAATTGTCATGAATTTCACTAAAGTTATCTATCAATGGGAAATTAAATGTGTGTTTTCTATACATAATTAAAAGAAATATAAATGGACAAAATAGTATCATAAAGAGTCAAATATTTTTATAAAACTAGAAACTATTATCAAAGTGCAACATAAAAGATGTTTGAGGTTTGTCATAGATAAATGGAACTACTAATCAAAGTTAGAAATAATTATAGCAACTTTCACTAAAATTGTTCAATAGTGAGAAATTAAATGCATGCACAAAATTAGAAGAAATATAAATGAAGAAAATAATATTATTTGGCATGAAATAAATCAAGAGAACTTCATGCCATTGCATTAAACACATTGGGTAAATTGAAAATATTCCATGAGCTTGAGGATTAGAATTAATGTTTGAATCTAAAAATTTAATCCCTTTCTTTTTTTGAATCAAAATATGTCTCTTTGCTATCTTTTTGCTATCTTTCTTCCTCTTTTGTATTCAAAATTTTCATTTTTCTCCTACACCATTTATAACTTATAACCATTTCTATCTCCTCTTTCTTTTAACATAGAATTTCTTTACTCAATATTAGTGAGATGTCTATTTCTTAATTATTCTATTTGAAGTCTTCTAGCACCTCTTGGGATAGTTTTTTACATATGTTCATTAACTACCTCCTTAATTATACACCCTTTGAAAAATATTTGAAAGGATGGTAAACAAATCTCTCCAACAAATTATCCACCATCTATGCCATTTTATTCATATTTAAATCACAATTCTATTTACTTTTTTTCTGATACATAACCAAATGAAGAATGCAAGAAAATTAATTAGAAAATCAAAGAAATATTTAATAACATAATTAAACACATTATCGATTCGTTATGATATGGTGTCTACGACTCAAGGTAGCCCCATGCAACAAGTTCAAAAATGGTTGAAGTATTTGATTTAGTTCCCTAATCCTCCCACTCAATTTAAGGAGGACACAGTTCCTTTGAAGAGCAGCTAGATATACTATAGTAAGAATGGAATACTGCTAAGGAATTGAAGTCTCTTAATGATAATTAACAGTTACTTGGTTCCATGTTGTCTTTTTTTTTTACTATTTTTTCCTAAAACTTCTCTTTTTTTAAATTTTTTGATCAATCCCACTCCTTGTGAGATTCATTTCATCTACCTTGACAATGATTATGTAATGGGTTTGTGTCCTTCCCCATTCCAATATAATCAAAACATAGAGTTTTAATGGAGATACCCTTTAAAAATTCCTCCACCATGAAGAGAGGGCGAAATATATATTATCTTCAAAATAGAGATTACATAAAATGCTTCCTTTCTCCTCTATCTTCAGTTCTTTAACACCTACAAGTAGAGTTTTCACCATTTTTCTAATTACCTACACATACCACAACCTTTTTCTTTATTATATGACATTAGGGTCGGTTATTAAATACCAACATCTCCGTTGGATAAATACAATAATTTTATAGATAAGATAGTGTAGGTTGCAACCATTTTAGTCACCTACTTGATTTTCACACCTTCTTGTTAGTTTCTAGCCAGCTTGGTGGTTACTATTTATAATCACAATATATTTTATTTGTAACAATAGACACAAAAAATAAAAAATAATCTCATTAAACCTCCCTAAAAATTTTAATTCTCAAAATAGCCTTATCCTTCAAGATCCCTTCTTAGTAAATAAGAAATCCCCATTAGTAATAATTAAACTAGATAGAAAAAATTAAGTACAATAATAGTAAAACTTAATTACGGTAAATCCCCCATCCCTTATTAAATATGTACCAATAATATTATAAGTAATTAAATACATATGATTTACATGGTTGATAGAACCTTAATCCTAACCTTCTCCCACTCGATATATGCATGTGGTGGTCATGGTATCACAATATATTTTTGTACCCTTGGTATTAGGGCATGACATAATCATTATTTTCCAAATTATTGCTGGTAGTTGATCTATTACTTATTATAGGTGGTGGTGTATCTTCTTAGTTTATAAATTATGCTTTGAAATTATGATTTAGGTATTTTTATGTTGTAGTTGAGTTATTTGATTTTGTGGAAGTTGTATACAATATATTGTGTTGAACTACACTATATGTACACGATATATTGAGTTGAACTACACTATTCTTTTGATGATAATAATCCAGCTACATGATTTTTTTTCATCCGAGTTTTAATCTATCTCATGGATTGAGAAGATGTAGATTATTATTTCTATTATCCTTCTACCTAAATATTATACCAAACAAGGAGCTATGTGTGATGTGATTTCTCTAGACCAAATTCTAGTTGATATGTAAGTTCTTTAAGAAATGACAACTAATCTTTATTCAACTATTAGGATGTGTTGAATCTTTTAAAGAATCTATTTTTTGATGAAGGAATAAAGAATATTGAGTTTGAATTTCATTACATTTGATAACAAGTGTTGAACCACCAAATCTAGCTCCAATACTACCAAACATATTATCAATAATTGATTTACTCACCAAGTCTCCTGAAAAGGTAAAATTTGAGATGAATTCATTTTACATTTGTGAGTACATTACAAAAAGTAGGGGAATGTTAGTGTAATTTTTTTTTTTATTACATTGTAAACACCATTATAATGATTATACATTTTTTTAATAATTTGTTACATGTATAGGGGCTATTAAGGATCATAGAATTTAAAAAAACAAAACCCAAAAAACAACATTTTGCAACTTTTTAGGGAAATAAGTTTACTTAAGTGCATTTACTTTTATACTTATAAGTGCATTAATTTTTTGATCCCACCAACCTTAAATCGTTGGAGTTACATATCTATTCGTAGGCCAATTAACCATAATTCTAAGAGGAAGTTGCTTTCATTTATGATATAATTATGTACATCTGTTGAATTTTAATCATCATGGATGTTTGAGAATTTACTTCATGTACATTATTCTAGTGCTATATAGTTTATTAGATTATTAAAATCACATGGTATGTGATTACTAGTCTCTCATATCCCAAAAGTATTGCTTTGTCTAGAAGATTATAGTAGTTGTGGCATGGAATAAGGCATATAAATCTAAAAGATATTTTAAAAGATGAATAATTTTATCAATTGTTGTAGTTGAAGCTACTTTGATAGATGTGCACATGAAATATGGAGGTATAGATAAGGAACATGATTTTTATAAGGTAGGTACCTCAGAAATATGTGGTCTCATGGACTAATGATTATATGTTATTTATAAGTGTCATGGATTTTCTATTGTCATTTCATTTAGTAATTTTCTAAGTTGAACTTTCTCATTGATCTAGATAAAATTTATTCATAGAATCTCCCTCTTTGTTATCATGGTATTATTCATAAAAATAAACACTTTTATTTTAGCCATCTATACTATTTTAAGTTGTGAAGCCTTAATTATATAATAAAATATCATTAAAGAAGATTTTAAATCTAAATTAACATATGTATTTTTCTTTTATATTAATACAATGAGATTTTCCTATTACTATACGAATTGTATTAAAGGAATTCGTAGTACATATCACTCATTGGAATCAAGCTACTTTGTTGGTCCAATTTAATTATTCTTATATAAATAGTTTGAACCAAAATGAGAGTGATTTAGTTTTAACATCATATAAAAAAAATTATTTGTACCTTAAATATTTTCATCATGGTTTATCTTTTCTTAGTGATCTTGATTTTTTATGTCTATGATTTGATATTTGTGACATGTTTATTATTTTATTTTCTTATTTATTTATGGTTCTTAAATAATGTTGTATGAGAAAATACATTATTTGACATGAATTTGTGATTAAATTTTTTATAATATCTGATAGATTTTCTTTTATACCAATTTAAAGATTTTGTTTTAGTTAATAGTAATGTAGGGACTGCACTTGTTATACTAAGAATAAAAATATAGTGCATTTGTTCATGCAATGAACTGCATTTCTACCCTAAACAAGTAAATTACTCACATTACATCCTTTATCTAAACAGCCCACTCATTAATAGATATGAAGCCCATGAAAATTCATTGTGGACAAAATTGATATAGCAGCTCAGAAACTATACAACATACTAATTTGAAGACATTCTTATACATTAACTATATTAAGAATTTTTTAGCTGATTAATTTGCATCTATTAAGATGTTATGAAAAGTAAATTTTGTGGTTTGACTTAAGTATTCGACATGGTATTTTACTATGAATGATTTATTTATTTTATTTTAGGTTACATTATTGAGTTGTGGAATATAAGATGATTTGGTGATTATTTTTTAGAGAAGATATGTGTTATATTTTTTATTAATCTAATTTTGGTATTTTATGGAAGCACCTTAGAGCCTAAATTTTAAAATTTTCCTGAAACACAACCTTATTTATTATATTCTCAATTTGGAAAAAATAAGAGTATGGAAAGAAAAACTAAAAATAGAAATATATTAATCCAAAGCCATATCCTTTCTTTTGAGACAACTTTAGGAAATAAGACAACATAAGTCATTATGGTGCTCTATCTTTTATCTTGAATATTTGAAAATAGAGTAAGGAATATACTTGGAGTTGTCTATAAGTGTTATATTTCTAATTTTTAAAAACTATTTATAATTATATCTTATCTTCTAATTTTAATACAATATATTAAACATTAAATTAAAAGGTAGAAAAATAGTTTTGAAACAAAAAATAGTTTATAAAGACTTAATATTTATTAATTTACCAAATAGATAATCTTGCATTTGAAAATATAGAGAACAGATATGCAAACCAAAAACATATCTCAATTTTTGAGATTTTTAAAAGTGATTACATTAATGATCAAAATAAAAATTTACATAATTTATTATTAATGATCAAAAGTAGGTTCCATTAAAATTCTAGTGATAATTAAATTTAACAAAAAATAATTCATTATCGAATAGTCGCATTTAATAAATTATTTTTTTAAGAGATTGAAGTGATATATAATAAATAATAATGTCTATAAATCCGTACAAGGTATGTTATTTAAGATTGGCATGTCGAATCCAATTATTGCATTTTATGAATATCTTGTTTTCTTTAGAGTGTGAGGCTATGATTAAAATTAGTAAAGGAAATATCATTATGTTTCTTCAAACTCAACCTTTAGGTTTTTAGAGTATGCAATGCTCCAAGTGCTCTAGTTCTTCACAAATATCAATAAAATAATCACTAGTGAAAGAACACAAGAAAAATGTAATTATTTTTTATTAAGATAAATGAAATAGAAAAGTAATTGTTATTGATGTAACTACTATAAAAATAAGTTTTACAAATTGGATTTTGACAAGTGAAACTACCATTAAACTTGCATTAACTTTTATGATGGTTTTGTATCACTTTGCTAGACACGTCGTTTCCTTAATCGGAAGCCTTTCTCTTCCTATTTATTCTTATAACATATTCATTATAATAATTAGTTGGATTAAGGAAGAGTACAAATATGGGGTGGATTTCAACTCTTTTCATCCTTTAGTGAGAATGACATATAATAGTTTAAAAAAAAATTGATCACCATTAAAATCATTCATTCTTTTTTTACTATATGATGTGATCTCATTCTCTTAAGTATCTTCCAAACAAAGACATATCTATACATTTTTTGTATCGATATCAAATTAATGTAAACTCTTTATAAATGCAAAATTTAATACATACACACTTTCAAATAAAAACAATTTCAAGTTTCATAATAACTTTTTAAATTCACCACTAAGAAAACCTCTTTGAATTATTCTATATTATATGTTAAGAAAAATCTCTTAATATATTTTTATATTATATTATTTTTATTAAATTAAGTGGGGAAGGGCCCCAAACCATTATAAATTTGAACCAAAAACCATGAAAATAGTAGGCTTGGAGATCTCAATCCCTCAAAACAACACAAAATGATTGAAGACAAAAAGTAGAACAAGTAACAAACACAAGATTTTTCAAAGATAGAACATCAAAGTTACCTCAAAGGTAAGCTATATAAAGACTAGAAGAAAACTGAAATAGCCAAGAGAATCTTAAACCCAAATACCTAGATAGAACAACAATCTAAACAAACCACGATTGAGTAGAATAAGAATTGAGTAAATTCATTTAAACATCCTTTTACTAACATGAATAGTATTTATTTTTCTAGTTCTAGGGTGCTCCTGCTAGTATTGCTTTGTTTTGTGTGGGTCTTTTTACTCGTTGCGCATCTCTCATGTGCATATGGGTATATCCCACTTTTATTAATAAAAACATGAATAACTATCCGACCAAAATTATTAACTAGACACATAGACCCAAAAGAGGAAGAAGACAAACCTCTTCATGAGTACCATAAATGGTAGATTGAGAAGTCAATGATAGAAAATAAGGAACCACCATTTGATCTAACCTAAATTAACTCAAGTTTAGAAGCTGGGAAATAGGAAAGAACAACAAAAACCTATAGTTCCAATAGTTAGAAAGGCGAAAAAAATACCCGAACAACATCAACAACCATACAAAATAAAGTAGTCTATAGAGACCCTTGCATAGGAGTCAAACCACAAAGGAAGAATATGAGAGGTCATTTTGATCATAACATCAACCTATGTGGAGGCTAGGGGAAAGCTCCACCATTTCTAGAGGCCTCGCTTCAAACCCTACAATGAAAGTCACCACATTAGACTTAGTAAACAACCAAATGAATAGTCTAAGCCTCAACAAACAAATGAGTGATAGTAACAATAGAAAACCCCACCCCTCTCTAAGGGGCTATCTCCAACTCTATAAGAGATATGGGGAAGGAATTTTGTGATAGAGAAAAATATTGCATTGGAGCCTAAGAAAGGGTAAGGCTTGTGGTAAGGGGAAAACCATTCCCCAATTTCAAGCACCATAGTGCCTCTTCCTTTGCAAGGAACATCAACTCAAGCTAGGAATGATAAAATAGAGGTGCCACAAATGGCCCTAGATGGAAAAAGGGGAACAAAACCATCATAGCCTCAAAGCCTAAGACAGAGAACTCTAGCCCACCACAACTCATTACTATGCAACCTACAACTAGAAAGAGGGTTGGCTCCGTAAAAAAAATTGTTATCAAAATTTTAAGTGGGAACCCACTTGCCAAGTAGGGTTTAACAACATCAATTCACAAAAAGACCTAGAAGGCAACTATAAACTATAAATAAATGCCCCTTTTGTCCATAGACAAGATGTAGGGCATCTATCATTATCATCTTCTACCTCATCTTTTGAAACTCCTACATATATACCCCCAACTATAATCCTAGCACCCCCACTCCTGCCTCTCTCACCTCTCTCACCTCCCTCTCTCATTTTGAAAATAATATGATAATTGTTTCTTCTATATTATTCATTGATATGTTTATATTGTGATATCATATTTATATATATATATATATATATCTCCAAAAGTGTTCAATATGTGCCCATTTTAATTTATCAATATTACCCTAAGGGAAGACCATTATAAAATATAAATTTAAATCTATAAACACTTTTTTGAGAAGATTCTTTAATGTATGATAAGCATTTCTATATACATGAACATTTCATTCCCAAAATTAAATTAAAAATGTATACAATTCATGTATTTTTTTTATTAAATATACCTTATCAAAATAAAATATGATTTTTGTCTTGTCTTATCTCTTTTTAGAAACACTTATTTTAAGTTTATTGAAAAATAACTTGGGATGTGTCCTTTTAGCATTACCTAATATACCTTTATTTGTTTTTATTGTTTAAAATCATAATTAAAAATAAAGATAATTTAAATGAATAAAATATGATAAAAAATTTAAAAGGTTCATGGAGATTTATTTTGTACAACATTTATAGTAAAAATAATTCTATTTATGGCTTGCACAATAGAGAAAATAAATGTTCTTGATTGTACAAACAAAAACTTCACTAATTTAACGTGTTTTACCAAATACAAAGTGATGGGTTAATTTGAAATCTTTCATAGTAAATTAATTTCAAGTTCAGTTATATAAATATAAATTAATGAGCATAAAAATGATAAAAAAAATCTATTTTAATACACTCAATAAAATATTAATTTACTTAATAATATGCAATGATAATGAATATAAGTTTTAAAAATACTTGTACAATACAACATGTTTTTGACTAGAATAAAATAGGTTTTGAAGGGGACCCAAAACCCTTTACATAAAGAGAAAGTCAATACTAAGAAAAAAATAGATAAAAACATACAGTTGGCCACTAGCAAAATAGAAGAGACAACAAAGGGCCATTAGACCTGAAAGCCTACTAAAGGATTTTAAGAAATTTGAAACTTCAGAATTCTTGCTAATAGCATCTCCATTGATTGTCATGGAAAACCTAGGCATGCTCATTCTTACCTTTAACATAGCTAAACATTCTAGTACAGGGCCCAAGAACAAATTCAGTACCTAGACCTTGTTGAATTGCAACTACATTATTCCCATCATTCCTCATAGAATTAGAGGGAGAGCCCAAATTACACTTGGATAGACTTTTGAGTGTCTTTTCCCTCTCATTTAATTGTCTGAGGCCTTCAGAGCTATTTTGCATAGCAGTTCTACTCACATCCACCACGAACCTTAGCTTATCATGAATTTTATCAATGGTGTCTTCCAGAGATCTAATCTTTTCACCATGATCCAACTTCATAGTTTTCACATCCTTGGCCATATTCTAGATTAGAGTGATTATTTTATCTATATTATTCATAGATAGTGAATTGTTCACACTTAGCTATCCTAGATCCATCTTTTCATTATAGGTATTAACACTTTCCTTGAGAAAATTGATCTTAAAAACCATCCATTTAAACCAAATTGATTTGTAATTTCATTAGATACTTGACCATTATGTCCCCTTTTACATGGTAGAGGACCCCTTATCCAAGCCCTCAAGAGAATTAATTTTATTTTCAATAGGGGTATCAATATAGAGTTCCATCGCCTATAGGTCCCCACCAAACTCATGATTGTTAACCTTATCCCCAACCATCACATCAATATTCTTTTTAACATTTAATTTTTCCAAGGGCTTCTTAGAATGGGTAGAACCAATTTTTTTTTTTATCTCGAATGGTAGAATAAGACAAATTAGGGCCTTTTCTCTTTTCTTTCACCCTTATAAATTTAGCAGATTTAGATGATTCCCCCACTTGGGGTTTACCCTTTTTGGCAAAGCCAAGGGACAGGAAGTTTAGAACATACTCCTCCAAGGAGATATAATAAAAATCTTCCTTATTAGTTTCATACCCATGAGGCCACCTAGGGGTGGTCATTTCCTTCCTAGGATGCTTATAGCTACTAATATGGTAGAAAGAATCATCATCAGAAGAGGTATCCTCAGAGTCAAAGGAGAAACAAAAGAAATGATTACACACATTTTGGGCAAACCTAATTTTCTGATTAGACCTAGAAGGTTTGGTTTGAATGGACAAGACTTCAATATACTCCATGAGAAGGAGAATAAGGCCTTCATGAAGAACTAGAAAATTGGAGTTATTTTTTATGAACAATAATCCCATGGCTAAGAGAAGAAGAAGATAAAAAGGTAAGGAGATCCATCTATCACATGCCTAAAATAATTCAAAATCATAAAATGGTAGCTAAACAAACTAGTAAAGTGACTGTCAAGGGCTTGGTACATCATGACGTCCTATGTAACTTCAACCCAAAGGTCTTTGATGAACATCCAATCCATTCATAACCCCCATTTGTGGCCCTCTCAACCCTATTCCATTCAACAACTTTAAAGAAGATATTGACCACCTCATCAGACACCTTTCAGTCCCTATAAATGGTTTTTCCCTCCACCAACATTCTAGTAATTTCTACAATGAGGTCTTTAGTAACTGACATTTCAACCTTGTAATCCCATAGAACCACATTTTCTCATCCATCCAAAAAGGCATTGGTCACTAGAGGGTCATGGCCATGAAGTTTCTCCAAGTAAAGGGTAATATCACCCACCAAAATTTTATCCCAAACAACCTATTTTTTCTACCATTTCTCATAGGAGGTTGGCTCTACACTGTTTCTATCTCCACCCATAGATTTTTAGTAGCTGATAGAGAGCCCACAACTAGATACAAAAAAACATGACCCAAAAAAGTAGGGAAAAACTAGAGTTGTAAGCACCTTGGCCCAAGAATATTTCATAATCAATGATCAATATTTTCCTTTTACAATGGTATGTGGAAATTTCACCCGTTTCCTCCACATGATCCAGGAGTAATGAACCATCATTACTAATAAATATATCCAATTATCACGATCTAATATCATTGAAGATTAAATTTTTATTTCCAAGGGGATGCAATCAAAAGTCCCCCACCATTTAATATGATGTTGCCTGACATTAATATTAGCAAAGCCATCTGCAACTTTATTAGGCTCACAAAAAACATGGGAAATCTTATAATTCTCCAAATAAATAAGCATATCAATGCTATCAAGGATTAAACTTTTGATTGTCTAGCTAAGGGCTTGAATACCGCTTAGGCAATTAATGATGTTTAAAGAATCATTTTCTAGAAAGACCTTCAAATAGCTATTAGATACTACCATTTTTATACCAATGTAGCCTGTATTTGCCTTGGCATAATGGTTTGTTTGAATTCCCAAAGGGAAGGCCACACCCGAGACAAACCTACTGTTATGATCACACGCCACTCTCCTACAACCAAATATACGATAAACATGCTACAACCAAAGCTGAAATATTTAAGATTTCTCAATTATGTCATATAAAAATCATAATTAGCACAATTAATTAATCAATAATTCACATTCAATTCTACATATTCCTATCTAGGGTAGTGTTTGTAAATATATAAATTATGTAGAATTGAATGGTATAAACATTATATAATATCTCCTATAGTGGTTCCTATATAGTATCTTAAAATTTAACATAAAATATATATAGATAAATAGATAAGGATTAAGTTATATGTTAATAATTTGGTGACATTTCTATGATTCGAGAGGATTTTATAATGATATATTAATAAATAAAAATTATCTAATGGTATGTAAATTTATTTGTGTGAAATATAATAATTTCATTGGCTATTGATATGGCTTTGTCAAATTGAGAAGATTAGTTAATTTTATCTCTATGTTCAAGTGTATATCCTTTCTATCACTTAGGAGTGATTTTTTGATATTATAGCCTCCTCTTCTAATGAGGAAAAATGTAAGAGGAACATGGTAGGAGAACTTGTGTCAAATGAAAGTATAAAAATCAATTAAGTTAGTCGTAGGACATAAAATATATTAGAGAATTTTATTAAATATATTGAGGGATAAATCATCAAACTAGATCTTAGAGACTAGATTATTTAAGATTTGAGAACTCTTTAAGTAGTTGGATAGATCAAAAACCTACATTTGGATCTAGGTGAGATCTTACAACATTAGATTGTCTTAAATATGAGACAATCATTCAATTTATCCTTTGTGGTCTCCTTTGAAGTAGGTAGATGTATTCCATGTATGATGATAATATAAATATGAAAAACTAATTTATTTTTTTTTAACTAGTAAATAGAATAGTTCCATTATTTTATGGTAAAACACTTTAAGATACATATGAATGTAATATGATACCATGATGAATGAAGGTTCAAATGATAATGGTACCATAGCAGATGATTATCCTCCCTATAATAAGGAGGATCTATTAAATATTCCTCATACCCTAAAAAATTTCATCATAAAATGTGTAAATGTAGTGTGGACAAGGCTATAAGAGCTACTTAATTTTTATTTTGGGTGGTTGAAAAGGATCAATTTTAGCTAGATTAGTGATAATATCAAGGTGGCTTGATATGTCAATACTTCTATCTTTAGTTAAGTTTAATATAGAAAATTGTTAGATATTCATGGCTTTGTGTGGATTCGATAGCAAAGCTTCTATCGCATAGGCTTTGTAGCTACAATCAAAATTATTTCGTATCAAATAATTTTTTTTATTACCAAGGATAAATTTTTTGATAAATCTAGTAAGCTCTTGATTGCTATAATTTGAATGACAATGTTCTTTTGAAGTATTTAGGTGTCCTATTTATGTTTACAAAAAAAATATACATATGAATTATTGACCTTTTTTCATTGGGCTTATTTCCATAGTGTATTGGTTAAGTTGTGGTGTTGTTGTTTGACCACCAAGATTCGAATCCCTACTTGGCAATTGTGATCATGGGCTTGTGTGACTTCACTGATTTGACACACCTTATATTGAAGAATAATTTTCTTACTATGTTTAACATATATATTAAATTTAAATAGTATTAATATTTTTAATTAGTAAGCATTTTAATAATAATTAGAGTATTATTGTTGGTGTTGAATGTCAAGATATAAAATGTAAGTATTCATAGATTAGTAAGATAAGTATACATGTAAAAAAATCTTAAATATATTTGAAGAGTGCATCAAGATGTCTAAAAAGAAGATTCTTGACATGTACAATAACATGAAAAGGTGGATAAAAGATTTAAGTATAATCACAAGGTATATTTGGAATGATGGTAAGTATCAAGTGGGAAGGTTGTATTCAATGTTTGTATTGTACACATCACATTGTAACTGTATGAAATGGATTATGATAGAAAACCAACTCTAAGCATTCAATAAGGATTCAATACATTTAACACTATGTATAACTGAAAGAAATAGATAATTAATTTCTAACAATAAATGATTTCTATTATAACTTATTAGAAAACATATATGCTTTAATAAAAAAATTGGTCTTTCGTATGATTGATTATTGCTAATAATTTTTATTTTTTTTAATCATCATTAATTTTAATAAATGAAAACAACTTCAATTTGTTTTTTAATAAAATCATAGTCATGAAGAATCTCTTTAATTATCACATTCATAAAATTATTGGAAACACCTAAAATATTATAAAATAACCATAGAAAAAAAAAATTATTATCTTATTTACCCAGTATGACATAAAATGACTCTTTCCTTAAACACATTTTGTTTCGGTAAGAGTGTGAAAATCTAGATGATTTTTCTCATAGTACTTTTGTATCATTTTATTTGCAGATTGGATGATGCAGTAATTCATTTTAAGAGTTTTTTTTAACTGGTCTTTGTTCTGTTCACACATTTTGATCAATTCCCTAAAGTATCCACCTCAAGAACACCTAATCATACACGGAAAATACCCTTAAAATGGCCAATGATATTGCAATCATGTAACACAAATATGCAAATGCAATATGCAGCTAGTTTATCTAAAGTACGCATGTAAAATTTCATATCTAATAACGAATTCAAGTGCTCCACGCACTACGAATCAAACATGCTTTTATAACAGAAAAGCAAATAAATCATTCACTGAACCTCAAAGCAAGAAAAATCCATAAAACCTTTCGAAACTTGAAGACTGACAATGGGATTTCCTGCAAACTTTAAGGTTTTTATGTTGGCAAGGCAAAAATCAGAGACTTTTTCCAGACTCTGAAAGACTTAAATACAATAGGTACCCAAATTACAGCTACACACAAGCCCTTGGACAATTTTTAAGCTCTTATTGTAACAGTATGAACAGTAAGAACAAAATAAATTAAACATGTAGAATGCAATGCAGTGATATCCTTACGTTAGTGAGAAGGACCGTAACGCGTACTCGGAGAGTTGAGTGCAGACCACAATCCACTGCTAGGGCTTGGAAATTCAGACTGATATGGGCACTGTTGTGAAACAGAATTGTATCCAACAGTAGGCTCTGGCAACTCAAATTCTTCATTGATAAATGACTCCAGAAACGAAGGGTACGTGTATGAACTAGCATTTGCATAAGCTGTCGCTGTTGGAGTAGGAGGAAGAGAATAAGGAAACCAGCTGCCGTCTGCTATTCGTTTCAGAATCTCGAAACGATCAGACTTGCTCATTTCAATATAGGGAATCTCTTCGCTGGTGGAAGGCAAAATGGTGGGAGGGCTCTGAGAACAAGAGATTTCCGGTGCAGCCATTGAAGAGCAAATCTGATCTTCTTTATGACCTACTATTATGCAATCTGAATCTTTGTCATGTATTTCTGGATCGGCACTTTCTGGTGTTGTAGTGTATTGGAGAATGTTTTGCTGCATATTGTTGTCTTGAGGTATCCACCAGATGTCCTCAGATTCAGAGAGGGGCCTGTGTGTGCGAGGATCTATGCCCTGGCTGATAAGTTTTTTGCTCAGGTGACTGTTCCAGTAGTTTTTTATATCATTATCAGTCCTTCCTGGTAAACGTCCAGCGATCAAAGACCATCTGAAATCATTTGAGATACAAAACCATTTCATATCCTTTTGTTCGCAATCTGATTTTATAGGAAACATTTGGAAAAAGAATAACTCAAAAACAAGGAGGAATGTTTGGAATGGAATAAGGTTGACCTGTTCCCCAGGAGTCTATGGAGCCTGAGAATTAAATCTTCTTCATCAGGTAAAATATGTCCTCGTTTGACGTCAGGTCGAAGATAATTCATCCATCGCAATCTACAACTCTTTCCAGATCGAAGAAGACCTGAAAAGGATATATGAGAAAAACCCAAACACCAAAGAAATCCCTAACCCTAAAAGCTGAAACGCATCTGCAAGAGGCAAAACATAGCCTTAACCCTAATTCAACAGACATAGTAAATAATTGCTGTTGAAAAAGAAAAGAAAAAAAAACCTGCTTTCTTGGAAAGAGATCTCCAGCGGCCTTCACCATGAGCCTGAACATAGTTTGTTAAACAGAGATCTTCTTCAGGCGTCCATGGACCTCTGTTAAGTTTGACTTGTCTACTGCAAGGAATACGTCCCATGGATTTCACTTCTTTGTAAAAATATCTCCAATCAAAGCAAGCCTTACCCGACCGTCAAAGGAGTTAACTTTTGAAGGGAAATGCCCGTGCTATCTACCACAGATACAGAGAGACATGTATATAAAGAATTGAATGAATTAAATATAAAAGGCGATAAGGTATCCTTATCTCTTCTTGTTAGGTGGCTTGCGTAGTAGGCATGGGATTGCACGCTCGTTCACTGTTTTGTTAGTTGTGCCGTCCTAACACACGCAACTATTGGCTCTAGAACAAGTAATTACTAATGGCGCCGTACATGACCTGGATTGTCGCCACTTTACAATGTTTTTTTTCTGTCGTCCAAGCTAATTCCAACAAGCACATTTTTTGAGTGTGGAACCTAAAGGTGGGTTCTTAATTTTGCAGTCAAAGAAAGTGAAGTTTCTTAATTTTGTTGTCAAAAGAAAGTGAGGTTGAGCGAGTAGATGCATTTAAAAAAAAAAAATTTATAATATGTTATGTTATAAAAAAAAATATTGATGTTTGAGTTTTGGATGGTTTTTGATGTTTGGTGGATGTTTCTTATTTTGTATATTATATTAAAAAAATGTTGATGGTTTTTCTGCTTTCATACTTATGAACTATAAATCATAGTGAGATGTTTATTCTCTTAAGAAAAGGGTGATAGTTTTTGATTGAGGATCGAACAGATTTTGAAGGGACCGGAAACACTAAACCTAAAAAGCTACCAACAACATACCTTTAGGAAAAAAGAAAAGTGAGTGATGTTGTTCTCATATGATATAGGTTTTATAATTTCTATTGTTTTGTACTTTGGGTTAATGTTGTTGCTGTTGTTGTTGTAAGTGTGATAATCAATTTCTAAGCGCCATATTCTTGCACGAGTATAGCTCATAATCATTATATATTGATCCCATAATCACTTATCCTTCAAGAATGATCATAGTGGCTAGATTGTCCTTATATAATACTCAATCAAATTAATGTGTGTACACATGACCTTACACCTTTTTCTAATTGTTTATTAGAACATTGAATTTTTTTTATATTAAAATTTATACTCTACCCTTTAATTCACTAGCTATTTTGAGCTAGCATAATGCATATGTGCACTATGTTGTATAGAATGATATTTAATCATTCATTTGAAATCATGATAGAAATTAAGGACATCCTAGGAATCTATTGAGCACAAGTAGAAATCTATTTTTAAAAGGAATAAAGCAAAACTAATAACATTAGCAAAACATTATATTAGCATACATCATTTTAGGTCCATTTTATAATTAATTTCTATATATAATTACTATTCCAAATTCATTAAATCAGTTGATATTAAAGAGAATGTGATCCTCACAAATCAACAAATTCAATAATGGTGTTTATAAACACTACATATTTCTTACTAAATTCATATATCAAAACATTCAAGTGAGAAAATTATAATAACATTTCTAGTATAGATACAACTTTAAAAATTCTCTAAAAGTATTTATAAACACAACATATTCCTTACTAATTTTATAAATCAAACGATAGGTGAGATGGTTGTAACAATTATATTTATAAAACTAATAAAATTTTAATTTCACACAAGAATTCAATTCTACAAGTGAAATAATGCCAGCTAGACCTAACATAAAAGTCAAATAGAAATATTATAATAACAATACTAAAATTAGAAAAAAAATTAATTATGTAGGTAACAATTATCTCAATAGCACCATAATGGTAGGCTTATTTCAGCGGTGGCACTCGCACTGGGCACCCAAAGAAACCACTTCACTGAGGCAAAACATGCTCACATTGGGTTAAATAAGGCTATCAGAGAAGGGTTCAAAAAAGTGTGGCTAGAGAGAGATTCACTTAATATCATTAAATGTGTGAGTAAACATATTGAGCCCAGCTGGACTACCAAGCACTTAATTCAAGAGTACCATATCATGATTACAAAAGTGGACAAATTCAAAATTTCCCATGTTTATCGGGAAGGTAACATGCCAGCGGACCACCTGGCGAACATTGGTGTGGATTATGTGGACATATGGTGGTGGATGAGAAGGGAAAATTTCTCGATACAATTGTGTGAACTGATAAGAAAGGATGCCAAATGTATTGGCCATTCATATCACATTAATGATGACAGATTGCTGAATGAGTAATGATCTTTCATAGGATTTGAGTTTGAATTTCAAGACCACTTTTTCTAGAGCTTTCTTGTGTGTTTGGGTTTTCATTGCTTAGTTCGGGTTTGGTGCTTACACCCAATTTTATAGAGGTAGACTGCTTATGGGAGGTGACGAAAACAAAATGAAGCCTACTTCCTATGAGAAATGGGAAAAGAACAAGGAGCTATGGACGAAAATTACTGATGGGGGCCTTGTGTCGTATCTCAAGAGACTTAATGGCAATGAGTTGAAAATGATAGAGGATTCTGTGAATGGTTGGAAGAAAGGTATCATCACAACTTTTGGAGTGGAGATTAGAATGATTGAAGCCTTCATTGCAAAGATAATTGGCTTGTAGATGGATGGCAAGAAGTTTTACAGAGAGAGGAAGGCAGCAAAAGAAGCCATTTCAGTCTTATTCGACAAACAAAGCAAGAGAAACAGGGTGCGAAATATGGCAAACAACGGTTATAATAGGAAGGACCTACAATCACTTTGGGTGGATATGACTGAAGTGATAATGAGGTACATTACACTTGACTACCGCTATGTCAGTATCTTCTCTTACCACTTTATGATATTGAACCATTTTAGGCATAACAAAAGAATTTCTTTGCCTTTCTACTTGTTATCTTCTCTTGAAAATAGATTGGTAAATCATGCCAAAAATAGTGACAACCCTGTCTTGCATGAGGGGTTAATCATGCTCATCATGAAATATGCCAAAGATCATGGGGTTAAACCCTCCTTGGTTGTCAAAATCCCCAATTCTTCAACCAACTCTAATGTACAAATTTTGTTTGACATGGAGATGGAGGAAGAGGGATCTGGTATGGCTATAGACTAGCGAGACCTCAATGTCTCGAAAGATCCAGACTATTATCCCTCTCAGGAGGAGGGCCCCCCACATAATATTACACTTGGCACTGGTAGCAACAAAAGAAACAAACACCCCAGATGGGCTGCCAGTAAGTATAAAATCCCTAACACCAATTTACAAGATTCTAGCCCACCTAGTATGAAAAAGTCCAAATTAGGAAAAACAGGGTAAGCCAAGGGAAAGGAGAAGGAAATAAAGCTTGACATCCCCATTAACATTGAATAGAGGGATACTAAAAAAGACTCTGATTTTCAATTCTCCTTAATAATTCTATTAAAAGCCATGAAAATTGCTTTCTCTGGGTCAACGAGTAGATCAACATGCGGAAGGAAGTAATTAAGGGCATTATTGACACTTTTACTGAGATGCCCATGCCAAGAAAAAATGACAAACTTATCCAAATGACACAGAAAATTTCAGAAGATGTTAAGATCATGAAAATAGATCATGAAACAAGGATTAGTCGGTTGGAAATAAGCTTGAAGAGAATAAGGGCAACTTGAGAAATCTGGTTGATATTAGTAGGGAAGTGATGAATAATAGAGCTAAGGGTCTTAAGAAGGTCAATACGATGATTGCAAACCAAAGAGCCAAGTCTATCACTATTATCCCACCCTCAGACACCAAACAAAAGAAGAAAATCCAAGAGCCAAACTTGCAAGGTACAACATCACAGATCACTACTGGCCTCTATACGAGGATGAGGAGAGGGAAGCAAGAGAAGAGTACCTCCAATTTTATCATGGAAGACCTCAACGAAATCAACAAGAGTGTGATCTAAAAGAACTCAAAGCTGATGCAATTTCTAGTTTAGTGTTTTTTTAGTTTTTTTAGTTAGTGGTTTTTGTGTTTTTGTTGTGTGGGCATGGCCCCTATTTTTGTGGTTGTTTTGTTGTGGTTTCTGGATTGGTTAGTGATTGTTTAATTTTTTGTATCTCTCTCTGACTTTGGGTTTCGGGTCCGTGTAAAACCCGTTTATCTTAATAAAAAACAATTATCTCAATAGAAAGGTAAATTACTTAGCCAAATTAGTATTAGAGCAATGAAAAATACATGTTTTAACAAGTATTAGGTCTTGGAGAGCATTGTATCTACATATACATATTGCAGAGCATTGTATTAGAAATTAATTACATAAGTGAAGGAAATTCCCTAAGGAATCAAGGATAAATCTAGAACTATGAATAATTTTTAGTAGGGTTTGAAATATTAGTTCAAATAATGAAGGAGTTCCATCACTACTAGAAGCTCAAAACTCTATGATGGTGTTTTTCATAGATGATTCTATGTATAATTGGTGTGCAAAATTATAAAAATGCTTGATTGATATATTTAATATTTTGTTAGTACATTTATTGAAGAAAAATATATAATTAATAGTTTTGATAGTTATTCAATTGCACCCTTCAATCAAACCTTAACTAATAATAAAGTGGTTTAGCTCTTTTGGTTTTTGTAATTGTATATATGCCCTTTGCTTATTATTAGGGGTTGTTAATTCATGAGCTTCTCATATTAATTTTTTTATTAAGGGTTGTTAATACCTGAGTTGCTAATATAGTTCCTTAGCTCTAGTGGTCCAAGTATACTTTATATGAGTAGATTCAAATTGAGCTTTTCTCTTTAAAATTTCTTCAATGAGGTTCTTGGTTTATGTAGAAATTTATATCAATTGGGTTCCTACGAGTTCAATCATTACACTCTATGTCTAGGTAAAAATATAAAGATTTAGTATTACTCTCTATATTACTTCCTTCTGATTTCTTCATATATTGTATTTCTTACCATTATACATCAATATAAATATATATGCATTTGTGTTTTATTTAAAAAAAAAACAAGTGGTTTAAACAATAAAATATACCTACATTAGCATTTCCCCCTTATCACATTGTTACTACAAATGTTCCCTTTAAAAATCAACTTTTACCTTGGGGTGAACCCACAATAGTGGATTATACTTTTTTGTGAACTTTGACACTGCAATATTCATTTTCAGGATTAAAAAAAAAAAAGATTCAGACACCTATTACTTCTTAACAGTAAGAAATTTGTAAATGATGTGAAGTAATGATTTCTGTCATTTTGTATGTAGATTCTAAAAATATTTTTTTGATAATTTTTGGAATCAATTTTCTTCCATTTTTCTATCTCCCTCGAAAAGTAGTTTTTTTTTCCAAAAAACAACATTTTTAAAGAGTGATTCTCACTCTGTATAGCATAACTTGTTTTCTATAATAGATATGAATGTGATTCTTTTGAATTTGGTTTTGTAACATCCATATCTAGTGTTTTCAATTGGTTTTGTAACATTATCTTCAATATTTATTTTTTTATTAAGATTTCAAGTCGAGTTAACTGTGATTTGACATATGTCCATTTGATATTATATAACTTGTTGTATATGTAATGAAAAATTAATATTTTTTTTGTTGGAAAGAGGACTTCTATACCTAGTGCGTGAATATTTTTCAAAATTTTTTGGGTGACGTTTATTATTTTTCCTTAAGCATTGAACAAAGAAGTTCATGCTCAGTGAAAAACCTACATTCATAAGAAATGAAATAAAAATATATTAATGAAATTAAATATATTAAAAATTATACTATTTGGAAAGCTTATAATAAGGGCTAAATACTTAAAAAAACAAAACTTCAAAATGAATTCATTTGAGCCCCCAAAAGCTAATGTGAAATTGGTTTTTTATCAACATTTGATAGATGCAAAGAAGAGTCCATTGCGAGTATGATTTAGAAGTAGAAAAGTTCTATCAAAGAAATTTTGATCTAAGAGCCTTTGATATAACTCTCTTCAATCAATTAGTTCAAATGGGACCTCTTAAAGATTAAATCATTATATTTTCTAAAAATTGTATGATTTCAGCAAAAATTAGGATGTACGAAAAAGTGGGAACTAGCATTGTGAGTTCACCCCTTACCAAGGGACCCCCACATAACAAAATTTGTTGAATGCATATAATAAATACACATTCTTGAGAAAATATTTCTTTGAAGAAATAAATCTAGAATCAAGTATAGTTATATCACTCTACCTCATGACCCTTAAAAGAGTTTCAATTTTTGCTGAATTCTGGATAATTTCAGTCTCAAATTTTTAAATCACAAATTCTTAAATTATTCAACAACAATCCATATTGAGATATGATAGAGCTCCATTAAATTTTTTAATGACCCTTGGAACGATATAATTTTTCATCATAGTTTCATAAGATCACCTGACAACAACCCATATTGAGATCAATATCAAATCCCTAACCTATCTTCAAAGATCAAACATAATAATATATGCATTCTTTGATTCCATAAGAACCAACAGGGATAGCTAAAAGGAATGCAAGAAAGTAAATCCAAAAATTCTTCTCATGCAAACCACCATATCAACTTGAGAATCTTGTTCTAGATGATAGAAATTCATCTATTCTTCAGGGATAACACCCTCTAGTATGGTCTTGTTACATTTTATCCATTTTAGGTCTCATTTAAGTCTTTGGAGGCCTTTTTATGTGTAGTGAAGATAGCCCCAAAATTCTAAGCATAATTATTTGAAGATCCATTAAAACTTTTGAAGGCTCTCTCAAGTGTACCATGGATGGCTTTGAAAGCACAAAACATTGAAATGATCTTATATTTCTCTTATAACTCATGAACTTTTACAAAATCCTTTAGCCTAGTAAGCACTATAGATATAAATGTTTAATACAATTGAATGCAACAAGAAATAATATACACCTGCAATGTTTTCCTTTTCAATTTTCAATCTTAGACATGCCTTAATGCGCTTTGTAACCACATGAACAAACTTTTCTTGAAAATCCAATTTCTCATTTGCAACTAAGGATATAACCTGATATTTTTACCACATTCTTCAAATTTCCCAAAATTGAATTATCATAGCCTTATACATATATGGACCTTACCTACCATTAATAATCTTGTTGATATTCATTTGGGAAAAAAGACACCTTATTATAAATGCCTTGTTAATTTTTTCAAGAGAACATATTCAATCGCACTTGGCCTGTTTAACATTGTATAGCCTTTCTAATAGAATTCCCTACAAGCAACTTGTATCACAAAGACTTGGCTGGTGGAATTACACATAAACCTTCATTGTTGTTCAATGTATGAATTAAATGAACCTCCACACCTAAATATACGGCTCTAATATATTATGTGTGACTCAAATTATTTTATAGCCTACTATCTACAAATTCTTCTTGCGTTTATCACATGGAGCCCTATCTTAACAAGCTTGATAAAATAATTAACAAGAATTGGGGAATATTTTAAGACTCATGGTCCCTTTAAATAATTTGTGATGAATACAACTAGACATATTTTAATTATCAATGTCTCTACAAACTTCTAAAACACATTCATCTTGCCAAACTTGTTAATTCATATAGCTACAATGAGACATATTCCTACCCAGTGCACCATAATTGTAGGAAATCAGTTTATTATAGCCTAATAAAATGTATTTGTAGGTGTAAAAGTACACCTCCATAGGACCACAAAAAATTCTACACCAAAAGTACTACAATTTTTTTTTTTTGGTAAATAGATAGTTGGAAGCGCCAACACCCATTATATTAAAATAAAAAGTTTAAGTTTTAAAAAAGTCCATAGAGAGTAGTAAAAGACATAGAATATGAAAAGAAACCCTAAATAGATAGAGTTAAAATAGGACTAAATACCCTTGACATAGCTAGAAAGAGACAATTAAACATATGGAAATCCCAACCAAAGTTATCCCAAGAACCCAAAACAGGATCAAGATAGCCTAAACATATAAACCCTAAGAGAAGAAGCATGCATAAAGAAAAATCTTAAAAAGCTACCTAGAGATCCATCTATCCATCCCTAAGTCTTCAACAACCATGTCCTCCAGAGAGATGCCACCGGCCTGAATGGTTCCTTCAAGATCCTCCACCCGAATGTAGGATCTGATCCATTTTGAGTTTTCATTGATCTCCATATCCATCCATTTGTGCAAGAATTTCAATCCACTCAATGCCAAGAGTTTGTTATCTTGGTATTCCTCCTCATCATCGAGAAGAACCAGAGGGAATTTGGGCACATTCACAAACATCCAAAACTACTACAACTTAAATATAAGAATTAGGTAATCCATTCCTTCCTCCTTCCATGCAGTTCATCCTTCTTCACATGCAAAAAATTCTCAATCTTTATGGTTCTCCTTCAATATTTTTTCCTTTAGTAGTGAATTCCATTATAGATAAAGGAGTGGCTCTAAAACCATTTATGAAATAAAAATCCTTGATCAATATATTTGATGTTTTGTAGGCATATTTACAAAAAAAATAAAAATGTGTAGTTAAGAGTTTTGATAACTCTACAATTATTCTCTTTAACCACATATTAAATGCAGGCTCCCCAGGCACATCAAAAGTTATCCCTACTCTATTGGACCTTCATCTAAGGAAAAAATGGGGAATCAATCAAAAAAAATTGAGGATAAATTGGAAAACTATGTTACTAAGGAAAACCTATTGTTGGTCACCTCCAGAGAAAGGTTGGCTTAAATGTAAATTTGATGGCTTCTCCAAGGGTAATTTGGGTCTTTCTGGTGCAGAAGGCTTAATTAGAGACCACAAGGGACGGATGATAGAAGAATATAGCACAAATATAGGGAGAGGATCAAATAAAAGAGTTGAAGCTATGGTGGCTTGGATGGGTCTTTCAAGATGGCTTCGACATCATGAAAGTGAGAATATGATTCTTGAAGGTGATTCCAAATTGATAATTGACTACTTGAAAGAGACCATTATGGCCTCCTGCGAAATCAAAGTGATAATTAAAAATTGTATAAGTCTTTGTAGATCTTTTAAAAATATTATAATGAAGCATATTTATAGGGAGGGTAATGCTGCTGCAGATGACATTGCAAATCAACGGTTAAGCAGAGATGGTTGGTGGTTTTTTAATTTTGAGGAAAGTTCGATGGGACTTAAAGAGATTATAGAAAAAGATAGGTTCAAAGATCCTTCGGCGGAAAGAGTCAACTACTCTAGGTGGATGGACAAAGACCTTTTTTGAATTAAAAAATGACTGCCAATAATAATCAAATTTTAAAAAAGCACCCACCTTCCTACAATATGTTGCGTAGGATTATGATGACCTAGGTGATTGGCTTGATGTGGACACTACCTAGTTAGAAGTTGAATGACATTTATGTCAAGAAAGAGAAGGATCTTGAGGGAGGTACAAAACTTAATCCTCATTGCCTCAAAAGGATATTTAAAGATTGGGATATTATTAGATGGAAAGGCGACAACTTTAATCCCCACAACGCCATTATGTTTAATAATGAGAAAAGAAATCATACATGTGGTGACAGTGATGACATTCAAATAAAAAAAGACCTTTTTAGAAAGAATATTTTAAAAGGTAATGTGAAAATGAAAAATCATAGTTGTTTTCTCGATGACTTTCACAAAGGTAAACAGTGTTCTGCAAATTTTGTTACAAAAATGGGGGGCCCTCTCATAAGGATTGAACCAAAAACTTGTGAGGGGCTACACAATATTAAGGAAATTTTGGAGCTTTTTCAAAATGTGGGGTTCACTCCCTACTTTCTCACCATGAAAGGCTACATCAGATCACTCTCTGCTAGGTTCTGCAATTGCTTAGCAAAATGAAGTGGTTACGGTTGGAAGCATATCCTTTATGGTGTCGACCGAGTATATTGCAGAGGTTACGGGTCTACAAAATGAAGGAGAAAGAGTGGAGAGGTGGAGCACTAGCGACTATAAATATTATATGAATAAATTCTTTAAAAAAAGGGGAGAATATTGTAATGATTCAAAATGGGTATGACCGCTCTACTCTTCCTAAACCTTACCCCATTGTTTATTATTTTGTGATGAAGTCATTTACTTTAGAAGGGGGGTATACTATAGTGCATGGATATCATTTCCAAATTCTCAACCATATCAGACATGGTGAGAAAATTAACCTTCCCTTTTTTTGTACTCATCCTTAGAATCATGCATTTTGAATGGAGCTAAGCCTCCTCTCCATCAAGGTATTATTTATCTTCTCTACAAATTTTCCTTTTAGCATTCCCCAAGCCATAGCCGGTTGCTACCCTTGACGAGTAAGAAGGAAACTTCCAAGAAAAAGCAAGGTTCTCCCAAGATTGTACTAATTGATTCTAAACCCTACCACTCACCTAATTCTACTCTCCCAGATAAGCCTAAGGATAAGAAATTTCTTCAAGAAATGGTTCCTTTGGAAGTGGCCCTTTTGAGTGTTAATCCAGATAAATGAAAAATGGAAACCCTAAAGAATACCCCTGTTAAAGCTAAAAAAACTGATAAAAGGTCAACTAGAAAGAGTATTACTATAGACCTGGATCTGTATGATGCAGAGGATGAGAAATAAAAAACCCCCGAACATGAAAGAAAAGAAAGAAGCTCATGAGAGAGGAGATCTACTAGACTTAGAGTCAAGAAGAAAATATATAAAGTGGAAAACAAGGAAATGGCAAAAAATAGGGAGGAAATCTACAACCTCGAAGATAATGAGGAAACCTCCATAGATAACTAGGAGGATGAAGATTTATAGGTGGAAGATGAAGACTCTCGGGAAGATTTAAAAGAAGAGATGAAGGAATAAAGTAAAAAGGGGGAGGATAGTGAAAAGGAAGAGGAAGAAGATAACCCCGACCATAGCCTGGTGGACCCTAACTATCTGGATGATGAATAAATGGTCCCCTATTCTTAGGATTCTTCGACTAAAAATGAAAACAATAGGGATGTGCTAGAGCAGCTGAAGGAGTTAAAAGTGAGAATTGTTAACTTGGAGGAGAAGAATGAGGAATAAAAACAAAATTTTGACAATGTTTGTAATGCCTTCAATGCCCTGTGTTGCAATAGTGAAGGGGTCATGAATAAGTTGTTATGGGTATGGTATCGGGATATGGTAAAATCAAGAAGAAAATGAAGAAGTGGATGAATAGGGACAAGGAGTGGAAGAAGAAGATTATGGTGAATGGCAGATGGACACTTGGGAAACACAAATTGATAGGCTTCGGAGGAACTGGAACCTAATAACAAAAGATTAGATTCTCTTTAGTTTTTGCTTTGTTTATTTGTTGTGTTTTGATTATGATCTTAATATAGTTTATATGTTGGGCCTACATGCCCATATATTTGGACTTAATTATGTTAAATTCTATAAAATTATGTTTGTCATGGACACGTATTATGATACTATAAAGATAAGTAGATGGAAATTAGTTAGACTTAGCAGATTAAGCTATAGGGATATGAAGATTTTTTATTATATTTTATGGGGGATTTTGTTTCTATGTTTTGTGGGTTTGGCTATTCTCAATTGGGGATAATGTTATTGTTTGGTAATAATGTTGTTTCATAGGTTTAGGGCCTTCTCCCTGTTTATATAATAAAAAACAATGCTAACATGGTACAAGATAAATAATAGAAAAAAGATTCAAAATTAAGTTACCATAAATTTCAAATGATTTCTAGAATCTTTTAGAGAGATTCAAAATGCATATGCATAGGAGACAACTCCACCAATAGGCTATAAAATATTCCCTTCTACTAAGCATGGTTTACTTATAATTCTTAATAGCTACACATTCTTAGTGCAACAGGATATCAAGAACTTGATAATTAGGCATGTGTGGTACAAGATTTCCAATAGTATAAGAAGATCTCTTACAATATTTGGAGCAAAAATCCAAGGGAAATATTTACCACATCTATGTCTCCAAATAATGATTATGTTCCTTCTAATCTAGATTGCAACAACAATTAGGAATCTTCCAAAGAAAACCCCTATCGCACTATGAGGATATATTTTTCTATACTAATGTTTTATCTAAGTAGAACAAATGTTATAAAACTGAGTTGGTATACATCACATATTAGCTAAATAAAATGAAGGTAAGTCTTCCAATCCATTAGTTGATGAATAGTTTATTAGATTGGAACTACATATTCCAAAATATTAAAAAATCATTTAAGTACGATAACAAAGAAGATATTACATTAAGATGTACCAACCATGAAAAGGGAAAGAAGAAGCATCAAGTATCACAATAGACACACTTGTAACTCATGACAAGAAAAAGAGAGATTCTCCAAGCTTCTAATAAAGATAGAAACAACTATCACAACTATCATGTTGATTCTAGAGTCTCAAAAAATGTCATGTCCTTATCGATCTAAAAAAAATTGAGCCTTACTCCAACAAGATATATAATGGTCACCCATTTGGATAATATTAAGGTAAGTGTGATTGATGATATTAATCATATCCATATATAGTTAGCTTCAAAATAACATGTAGAGAAATATATTGACATCTAGGTGGTTGATATGTTTAATACTAATGAAATGTTTTTTAGTGTAAAGTAATGGAAATCAGGTTCACTAGTCGAAAATGAAAATAGGGAATCAAAACCAATCCATCTAATTATATTGATGAACAAAAAATATTCCAAGCAACAAACCCTCATGTGAGAATTAGACAATTTTGGTTTTGATTGTTCTCTTTCTAATTTGCTTGATTGGATGAGATACTTCCAAGAATTAGGCTAGATGGTGCAAAATTGATAATAAACAACATTAATAGACATCTATATAACTGAGAATGAACCAAGATATACAAATTTGTAAAGGAGATGCAAAGAGGAACCTATGTATAAAATGTGATATCAAACTAATTAGAACATGTCAATATGCACCATAGTCTTGACAAGTGTTTGTGTGCAAAATATACGTCAAAGTAATCTTTGGATTTTCCAAAATACGTTATGATCAACTTTTATGTCAAAACACCTAGACTATCATGCGAGTTAGCCTAATCCTAGTATACTATGGTGCTTTTTATCAGTGTCCTATCCTTTTTTGATGAATTTTTTTTATAATTCCATGTCATGAGATTTGAGAGCTATTGTACCTTCAATATAAACCTAAAACTTGTGTCTAACATACAAAAATGGATATGAAAATGGGGTCGGGCTATATAGGGGCTTCCCTAAGTCAATCCCTTGGTTTGAATTAACCATAGAGAAATTATGATTACAAAGAGAGCATACCATTACAGGGTAGAGGCTATGTCTAGAATAAAATGCCTAAATGGAAATGTTGAGTTGAAATGATTATACCTCTGATTGATGATTAAATTCTCTTAGGATAATTCATCCAATTTTTGATGCAATAACATTATAAATCATCATGAAAGACATAATGAAAACATAATTTTAAAAATAAATTGTTGTAGCTTAATGTTCCTTGAACATAAATCTTCTCTTTAAGAATAATAATTTCCTCTTGAGTTATACAGATGTGTTGATGAAATTAATTAGGAGTAATGTCTTATATAGGGTCCTCGAGGTATTTTCTCTTTTAGGTCAACTTGTAATAATTATATCTCATCTTCGGGGATAGATCTAGAAATGTTAAGGCTGACACATTATTCTCCCAAAATTTTAGCCAAGAATCATTTTACTATGGCGATAGTTGTCATAGTTCTAACAAAATAGGTACAATTTTAAGGGAAGTGAGATAATAGGGCCCTGATATTGTATTTGTAATTTATATTAAGATTGACAATATTAATGTGGGGAAAACAAGCATTGAAATTTAACAAGAATTAGAACCTAAATAGACTTAAAATTATATAGAAGAAAGAGCACAATTAAAGTAAGGGCCCAAATAGAAATGCATTGAAAAAAATTTATAGGATAGGACTCATATTTTTGAATTAAGGATTGATTTAAGGCAAGAAATAGTCCAAAAATTATAAGAGGAAGAAAAAAATTAAATTGAGTACTACAAGGGAGTAGTTAAAGGAGAAAAATTAATGACACTACATTTAGCCTCTACTTTAGCAAAATTATGAAATTATGCTCATAGTTTTTGTAAAGTAAAAAAGAAGAGAAAGATCATCTGAGAGAAACACAAGCTACAGATATGATGGCACTAAGTTCGAGGGATGATAAAGTCCCCAAGAATAGGATCTTATCAATCCATGTCAATAACCTTCAAATATACAGAAAGAAAACAACTTTAGTACAAAAGAAAACAAAAGGTTTGAAGCCAACTAGTTAAAGAGACCTTGATGAAAACTATCTCAATCGCTAATATTCATCTTGGGATCTTATTCCAAGAGTAGAAGTAAAATTATAGAAATAAGAAAGACATACACTGATTGGGAAGAGAAGAGTGCATGAATTGCATGGATCAACAATTTTTCTTATGTTGGGTGATTCATGTAGAGCAACAACTCAATCACATTAGAAATAAATTCCATTCTAGGTATTAAATGTCTATGAAGATGCAAACAACAAAAAAAGTGAACACTTGAGTAGGCATAGACAACAAAAATCACACTAAAAATCTACACTATACTATGTGACCAAAAACAAGTGTTTAAAAATTGATAACCATGCCTTAGGGGGTGATATGTAGCACAGTTCACCACTACTTTGGGGATAAACACCTTCAACACTGAGGAGATCCCTTAAAAGAAATGTCTATCTTCCTTGTGATATGAAAATAGATCCTTGTAACTAATTCATTTCCTTAGGTAAGGGAGAGAGAGTTTTAAAAGACATATCTTGAAACAACTATAAAGTGATCCTTATCAGTGATACATGATTATTAAAGGAGAGGAAGAGATATTTATCTAAAGATATCTACCTCCATAAAGAGAGGAGATCTTTAATAAAGATGACCTATTTGAAGGTAAGATAGGGGAAGGGGATCAAGAATGCACACTGTCCCTATTACTAGGAAGATGGATTCTTGATGAAAGGTTGAATACTTTCTATCACCATGAGGAGATCACTTACAGAAGACATACAATTTTAAACATGGAAGAGGACCTAATCAAGGATACACACCTCTGAGGAAGGATAAAATTATCATAAATCATGAAGAATTTGATGAAATAAAGGATGTCAAGTTATAAAAGATACAACTAAACAAAGGTGAATTGAATACAAATGAAGGAGGAAAGAGTGAAAACTATTGTTTCCCCTCAATGTAGAGATAAGAATAAATATGTTATTATGTTTCTACACAAGTATGATTTCACATTAAATTGTACCAACATGAATGATAATGATCCCCCAAAAGGTAAGCTACCAATCTCACATAGTGAGGAGTAACATAATAGGAACTTATTTAGAATAGAGAAGGTGAGGGTGCAATTCATTTTCATCCATTATTTGAAAGATTCTAGTAGTTTATAAATTTTAATCTTGAAGTCATGACATTAATTAGTGGAACAACCATAAATTTAATGATACATACAAAAAGGACCAGTGTCCTAATTTTTTTTATGAATTTTTCTCGGATTTTTGAAAGGGAGAGTAATAAAGTATTCTTTAAGAAGCTCAAAAAAAATTATTATTGAGAGAATAATAAATTAGTTTATTAGACAATAGTAGAGAAGATGTCAATAAAGGAGTAGGTTGGAAAAGTAAAACATCTTTAGAAAAGTGTGATGTATGTTTCTCAATATTTTGTTGTACACATCTTAAAACCTATCCATTTTATCTATGTTTAGAAAGTAATCTAAATATTATTTTATTTTATTTCTAGATCAAATGTAGGAGTATTAGTCGATGTTGAAATGTTAGAAGGATAGAACTCAGTATTAGTTTCAACGTCTAAAGAGCCCAAAATATCATCGAGAAATATTTTGGAAGAAGAGGATGGAATGGAATTAGAAGAAGCCCTGACGAATGAAACTCAAGGCTCCTTAAAGGCTTCATACTTGGATTGAGAGACCTTATATCCATTAAAAGAAGGTGTAAAGTCTAACATACTCTAATTGTTCACTAACAAAGCATTATCGATAGGAGATTGTATTGTAGAAGGAATCATAGTATTAAAGGAAGAAATGAATCCTACTTCATCTTGAAAACTCTTTTCAGGATTAGGGTCAGCCTTGACCATGTGTTGGTGATTATCTTGTATTAATTTGATTGTGTGGTAACGGATAGAAGAGACTACTTTCATATCATTAATCGATGGCCTACCCGGAAGAAGGTTATAACTGAGAGTGTTGGTTCCCAAAACTAGAGATTGGAAAACCAAAAGACTTGCCAAATCCTCAAGTAGTCCAATCAGCCTTGGCCAATGAACAGGGACAACCAAGGAATAGATCCCTCTACACTTTAGGCTCCAATTGAACCAAGGTGGGTATGCCTCTTCCTCTCAAGCACAAAAGAGGTTATTTATAGTGGATTTAAACCTTTTAGCAAGTTTACACAACTGGAAAATTATTGTTCTGCAACTATGCTTTATTATGTGCTTTAACTGAATGCTTTGAAAAGAAATGATTGTAAATGAGATTTCTTTCTAGACTTAAATAAAATCTAAATAGATCAGTTCATATAGGATTTGGGAAGAATGTTTCTCTATCATGGAACTTGAATGCATACAGATCAAAACCTTAAAAGATCAATAACAGACCAGTGCCTCTATCCAGGAATATATATGACACTTTGTGGACAAAATATCTTATCAACTCAAGAGACGATTTCTCATCAACTATGAAGGTTCAGTATGTGTTACACAAACAATAAGAACTCAATCTTTCACTTAATGCAATGACATGCGATTCACATTATAACAATTCTATAAACATATTTATCAAGAGGACAAACATAACCCATCAACACAAAAGTGTACACAATATTTGGAAAAGAGACAATGAACCTTGTATATTAATCTTTAGGAACTAATTGGATACATAAGTTTCACTTGTAAATACTTCATTGCAGATTGCTTGAACCAAATGATACTTCTTCTTCCTATAGACTTCTCTGATATAGAATGATATTAAATCCCTACAAGATGTCGTTCTTATGACTTCCCCCCTTTTACATAAAAAATGATTCCCTATAAGTATGTAAATCAAAAGGCATATATGAAAGGACATACTATTTCATACACAAAAGGGAGTTACTGAAAGTTTCCCTCCAAAGGACAAACCCTTTGGTTTAATAAAAAAATTACAAATGAGAACCCTTAAAAAATACTAAATGATGATTTAATAATGTGCCTTCTAATCTTCGTCTCGATAAAATTCTTCAGCAAATATTCATCATCCTCTCATTATTTTTTGCACACAAAGATAAACCAATCAAATTCCTTGATTAAAATATCTCACCTTCAATTAGGTCTTAATTGGAAGAATCAATAATATTTATTTCCTTATACAAATACTTGTTAAAATAATTCATTTAAATCAAAGTATTAAACACTTGTAAATATTTATTTTAATAAGATAATTTACCATAATGATAGTTTTTTCATAATCTAAGGTAAAAGATTTTATATGACAAGTAAAAGTAAATACTTCCCTTTTATTATTTTAAGGAATCAGTATTTCGACCATATTTCCTCCTTGTAGTCTGAGCTATACTTTTAACTTTAATTTTTCCCTTTGCTGTGCATCCATTTGTGCCATGTATCTGCTTTTGAATTGCTCTGGGGCCTTTATCCTACCACCTCAATACGGCCTGGACTCGCCCCCAAAATGAGGCTTTTTGATTTGCTTCCTTAGCGGGCCCCACCACTCAGTCACCATGTTGCGGCTAATATACATCGAGCACCTTCCGATCATGGTGTAGCGACCACCATTGGATTGATTTGTTCGACCATTCAATGTTCCTTATCTACTCATCCTTTAACCTCTCCAGAGTGGCTTTCTCTTATCTTTGTCTGTTTGTGCTGCGTGTCACTCTTTGGTTCGCCTATGGATCCACCTCGACTGCCATTAAACACCATCTATCTTGTAATTTCATCTGTCACTGGACCTAGGTTCTTCTTCTGCGCTCCGTCACATGGCACATCTTGATTTGCTTGCAGATCCACTGGGATGACACCTCATCTGCCACCTTGGCAGTTTCTATGTCGCAGGGAATATGGGTCGTGCAAGGTTCTATTGCGGTATAGCGACCACCATTAGATCTTCCCCAATCTCCGTTGATCCATCCGAACCTACATGCTCGTTAATCATCATTTTCAGCATGTGCTTAGTCACCAAGCCGTGGGGATAAATCAGTGTGCATCTCTATCTTGCGAAATAGCGACGACCATCAGATCCTCTGTGATCACTGTCCGATCAGTCAAACTTGCTCGAGATTCAGCCTCCATTTTTTCCAGTCTGTTGTAAAAATTTGGTTTCCTTGGGATACACGTGCATGTGGGGTCCACCGGCTTCATCCTTCTTTACGCAAAAAGCCTTTTTTCTTTCGACAGTTATCATATGGGCCACTTTGGACTTAAATGTTAAATGAGCTTATCCCATAAACAATGTGGGATAAAGGCTTTCCCTTTGTTAGCGCAACACACTTGAAAGTTTCCAAAGTTGTTTCCACCATTATATATGCGCAGGTTTGGGAGTCTTGGCGATGCTAGTTAATCTTTGGACAACTCCATTTTCTTCAGTATGCTCCTACATATAAAACACCCGTAGTAAATGCTTGAATGATAAGAAAAAGGGCATCTATATATAGCACAAAGTATTCTATAAAAATATTTGCTAACAGTGGTTCTTTCTAGGGATGTATGTTCTTTCAAAGGACATAGCAAGAGCCTAGTTATCTCTGGAAAGCAGACCAAAATGAAAATTAAAAACATATAACAAAAAACAAGAGAGAAAACTATGTTACTATAATACAAAAAATACTCCATAATCATCGAGAGAAGAAATTCTTAAGGTATTGAGCATGGACTAGAAATTCTTGCATTTCACCATTATGATTCTTGAGTTTACTTTGGTGGCCCCAGGCCCCCGAAAATGAACATCAATTCTTTCCTCTATCAAAAACCTGATTCCCATCCTGCAGCAATATGCACCTTCTGATTGTATTATCATCCTCTTTACCAACCATATGAATTGGTGTACTCATTTTTTCCACTTTGCTACATTTTTCATAGTTGCATGCCATCATCAACATTAAATCACTATACTCATATCCTTTATCACATTTGGTTTCTGGATATTTAATCCTATAAACATTTACCCAATGTCCACTTGAAAACCCTACTATTTCACCATGTCTCATTTCCTTGAAAAAATATTTCCAGTAACTTTTACTAACATATGTGGATTGCACCCTAACATAACTTTCATAAAAACTCTCAATGTTAGAAATCTGAATACTCCTTTCATTGTATAATACATTTTCTGAGTATGTAACATTCTTTGGAGGGAAAATAAAATTTAGTCTACTTGTTCTTTCTTGAAAAATATCTGGGCCACCCAATGCAATGTCCGCATTGGACTTAACACAACCCCTATTGCCATAATTCAAACTATTTATCCCTTTGAGATTGTGTCCCATATTGTTCATTTTTACCACCTCCTTACTTTGAAAAGATATTTCATTTTTCTTAATTGATAAATTAGGGCACACATAGGAATCTTTATCACACGTGATTTTATCAAAATAAGAACTTGAACAAATATCACTTTCAAACATATTTTCTATTTCCCTATGCTTTGGAAATATTTTACCCTTCTCACAAAGAGATTCTAGGTACATATCTTTTTTAACAATGTTGTGCTAAGGTATCACATCTGCCTTCACATATATTATTTCTTTTTCTCCCATAGTGTCTGAAACATTACTTTGGGATATATCTTCTCCCATGTCCTTTTCAAACAATAGACCCGAAAACACATAAATTTTTGATATACCTTCATGGGAATTTTCCTGAGAGTCATCATCCCCTTGAATAATGTCTTCATTTGCTGAAGTGCCTTCATGTCTGTATACTGAATGTAAATCCATTTTTCCTTCACTTCCTAGATAGTAAATAATTTCACAGGAGGGACTAAAAACAGATTCACAAAAAATCATTTCCTCACATTCATGTGGAGTTTCATGATACTGAGGATTTAAAAAAAATTCAAAAGGATTTTCAAGGACACATTTCCTATTACACTCCTCACAATGTATGTATTCCCTTGATGTATTATTTTCCTGGGAATCATCATTTTCTTCATCAAATAGACCCTGAATGTGCCCTAATCCATTAGTCTATTTACTCTGAATTTTTTTTGGATCATTCTTCTGAACATATCTTTCATATTCTTTATCTAACAAATACAAAATTTCTTCTTGACCGGGGAATGTTTCCTCTTTATTATTTATGTTTGTACCTACACATATGGATTCTTCCCTACTTAAATCCATAATTTCTTCTTTATTAGCAGATTCTTCTTCTAACATGTTTTCATATAAAATCTCAAGTAGAAGCCTTACCTGAGGATCATGATAAATCCCCAACTCATGCATTTTTCTTGAAAATGGGGGCTTGATGTTTGAAGGTATTTTTGTGTATATATTGAGAATCCTCATAAATAATTGTGTTGTAGATTCATCTTCCTGTCTTTCTATGTCAAGAAATTCATCCAAAGGAGACATACAGACTTCTGCTTCTATTATGTATTGTTATTCCTCCTTGGGCTCATAGCTCATACTTCCCTCTTCACCTGCATCATAAAACACATCAAGGAACCATTTCTCCAAATCCCGCCATGATGAGATGCTATGTGTAGGGAGTGATTCATAAGCTTCTCTTGCATTGTTCTTCAAAGTCTTGACAAATAATTTCATCACATAATCTTTTGCATAAACCTCATAATCCTTTACAAATGTATAAAATACATCCAAATGATCAATTGATCATTCATCATATCCCCCATGAAATTTTGGTACAAGTTGTGAAAGCTTAGGGAACAACTTGTTTGGAATACATTGAAAGCCACTGAGATCCAATGGCTTGATGCCATCTGGAATAAAAGGCTTTCTTTGAAACATTTTCAAAAAGGAAATTTTTAATCTCCCTCTAGGTCTCTTCCCCTAGTAGAGTCACCAATTAAAAATAAAACTTCTTGTTAGGTAGAGTCGCCACCTCCTACGGAGGAAAAATTACTTATTAAGCTCTTGGGTTCTTCCTTCAGTAGAGTCACCAACTGAATAAAAATTGTTAATATAGAGTTGCCACCTCGTAAGAGGAAAATATTACCAACTTAACTGATCTTCTGGGATCCTCCCTCCAGTAGAGTCTGAAATAAACTACCAAAGATTCTGAAAACTTCGCGTGACAACTCCCCAATAGAGTTGCCAATCTGTTGGGTGACTCAGATGGGGAAAAAAAACTTATTAAAACTTCAATGAAAAAACACCAGAGCTTCTAGGTGAATGTCAAATATGTATGACAACTCCCCAGCAAAGTCACCAATCTATTGATTGTGGGACTCAGATGGGGAACTCTCAACTGGTTACTAATTCAATGATCTATCACCAAAGATTCTAGATTATATTTTACCAATATCTTCAATTTAACTCCCCAACAGAATCTTAATAATTCCTCCCCAGCAAAGTCACCAATCTATTGGTTCCCAAAACCACAGATTGGAAAACCAAAAGACTTGCCAAATCCTTAAGTAGTCCAATCAGCCTTGGCCAACGAATAGGGACAATCATGGACTTGATCCCTCTACACTTTAGGATCCACTGAACCTAGGTGGGTGTGCCTCTTCCTCTCAAGCACAAAAGAGGTTATTTATAATGGATTTAAACCTTTTAGCAAGTTTACACAAGTGGCAAATTATTGTTCTGCAACTATGCTTTATTATGTGCTTTAACTGAATGCTTTGAAAATAAATGACTGTAAATGTATATTTAAAATGAGATTGCTTTCTGGACTTAAAAAAAATCTACATAGATCAGTTCATATAGGATTTGGGAAGAATGTTTCTCTATCAAGGACCTTGAATGCATACAGATCAAAAACCTTAAAAGATCAATAACAGACCAGTGCCTCTATCCGGGAATATATATGACACTTTGTGGATAAAATATCTTATCAACTCAAGAGATGATTTCTCATTAACTATGAAGGTTTAGTATGTGTTACACAAACAATAAGAACTAAATCTTTCACTTAATGCAATGACATGTGATTCACATCATAGCAAGTCTATAAACAGATTTATCAAGAGGACTTGAAGATAACTCATCAACACAAAAGTGTACACAATATTTGGAAAAGAGACAATGAACCTTGTATATTAATCTTCAGGAACTAATTGCATACATAAGCTACACTTGTAAATACATCATTATAGATTGCTTGCACAAAATGATACTTCTTCTTCCTATAGTCTTCTCTAATACAGAATGATATTCAATCCTTACAGCATGTCATTCTTACGACTTCCACCCTTTTACATAAAAAATGACGGCCTATAAGTATGTAAATCAAAAGGCATATATGAAAGGACACACCCTTTCATACACAAAAGGGAGTTAGAGACAATTTCCCTCCAAAGGACACACCCTTTGGTTTAATAAAAAAATTACAAATGAGAACCCTTAAAAAATACTAAATTATGCTTTAATAATGTACCTTCTAATCTTTGTCTCAATAAAATTCTTTAGGAAATATTCATCATCCTCTCATTATTTTCTACACACAAAGATTAACCACTCAAATTCCTTGATTAAATAATCTCACCTTCAATTAGGTCTTAATTGGAAGAATCAATAATCTTTATTTCCTTATACAAATACTTGTTAAAATAATTCATTTAAATCAAAGTATTAAACACTTGTAAATATTTATTTTAATAAGATAATTTACCATAATGATAGTTTTTTCATAATCTAAGGTAAAATATTTTATATGACAAGTAAAACAAAATACTTCCCTTTTATTATTTTAAGGAATTGGTATTTCAGCCGTATTTCCTCCTTGTAGTCTGAGCTATAATTTTAACTTTAATTTTTCTCTTTGTTGCACATCCATTTGTGCCACATATCTTCTTTTGATTGGCTCCGAGGACTTTATTCCTCCACCTCAGTATGGCTTGGACTCGCCCCTGAAATGAGGCTTTTTGAATTGCTTCCTTAGCAGGTCCCACCACTCAGTGGCCATGTCACAGCGAATATATATCAAGCACCTTCCGATCGCAGTATAGCGGCCACCATTGGATCAATTCATCTAACCATCTGATCTTCCTTATTTGCTCAGAGTTTAACCTTGCCAAAGCGGCTTTCTCTTCTCTTTGTCTATTCATGTCGCGTGTCACTCTTTGGTTCGCCCGTGGATCCACCTCGACTGCCATTGGACACCATCTATCTTGCCATTTCATCCGCCACTGGAACTGGGTTCTTCTTCTATGCTCCACCACATGGCACATCTTGATTCGCTTGCAAATCCATCAGGATGACACCTCATCTGCCACCTTGGTAGTCACTATGTCATGGGGAATATGGGTTGTGCAAGTTTCTATCACGGTATAGAGACTGCCATTAGATCTTCCCCGATCTTCATCGATCCATCCGAGCCTGCATGCTTGTTAATCATCATTTTCAACACGTGCTTAGTCGCCAAGTTGTGGCGATAAATCAGCATGCATCTCTATCTTGCAACATAGAGATGGTCGTCAGATCCTTCGTGATTACCGTCCGATCAGTCAAACTTGCTCGAGCTTTAGCCTCCATTTTCGGTAGTCTGTTGTAAAAATTTGGTTTCCTCGAGATATGTATACATGTGGGGTCCACCGGCTTCAGCCTTCTTCATGCAAAAATCCTTTTGTCTTTTGATAGTTATCATACGGGCTGCTTTAGACTTAAATGTTAAACAAGCTTATCCCACAAACAATGTGGGATAAAGGGTTTCCCTCTGCTAGCGCAACACACTTGAAAGTTTCCAAAGCCTTTTCCATTGTTCTATATGTGCAGGTTTGTGAGTCTTGGCGATGCCAGTTAATCTTTGGACAACTCCATTTTCTTCAATATGCTCCTGGATATTAAACACCTGCAGTAAATGCTTGAATGATAAGAAAAAGGGCATCTAAATATAGCAAAAAGTATTTTGTAAAAATATGTGCTAACAGAGAGTATCACGTATGACATGGATAGGTATGGGTAAAGTCATGGGTCCTACTATAATAGGTAATATGATAATAACAAGTGACTCTCTACCAACATTATCAAAGACATGAACATAAATAGAATCATGTCGAATGAAGGAAAACTCCCACTTGATATTGTGTAATAAGTGAATGCTACAAACATTAAAGTTTGATCCATTATCAATTAAGGTACATCTTATTTTATGTTCATGAATGCAAGGTATGGTAATGAGGGAATAACTTTGAACCGATAAGGAAGATAATTCACGTTGTGATATCAATTAAGGTACGTCTTATTTTATGTTCATGAATTTAAGGTATGGTAATGAGGGAATAACTTTGAACCTATAAGGAAGATAATTCACGTTGTGAAAACATAGTATGATTTGGTCTAGTAGGAGGAGAAACTAACTTTTGTAAGGCTTATTGGATCAACCCATGGTACGAAGATTAAGTTTCAATCAAATCCCAAATGGATATCTTAGATAAGGTAGCATGAAGTTGTTCAACAATATTAGGTTTCCTATTACCATGTTAAGGAAGAACATTATCTGGATACTTATATGTGTGAGCCACTATATGATAACTATGTTGTTGTGACATTTATTGTTTCAGTCCATCTCTTTGAATCATCTATTTTACAAATTTTACAATGGAACTATGAGGTCTAGTTGGTTTCTTAGCAACAATCCTTAGCTTCTCATGTTCATTTGTTCGATTGGAAACATGCATAGTATTTACTTGGAATTGATTAAGCTCTTTATCTTTTAATGATCCATCTCTAGAAGGGAGAGAGGAGAGAATAAAGGAAAGAGCTAATGATATAATCCTCTTCCTCTAAGGAATTTTCAAAGTTTCATCCCTAAGAGGAAGATGCTTGGAATGATTGTTGGTACTCTCTTCTTGCAATAAAATATCCTCATGGATGGGACCAATTTTGGGAGAGGGTAAAGAATATCTATGGATAGAATAAAGAGCTAAGCTATCATCATATGCATAAAATGGAACATCATGAACATCTTGGATAAAAATGAAATTGAACTAGGAAAACAAGATATTCACTGCATTTATAACATGTAATATATTGCAGGGGGGGCTCTTCAAGCTTCTTAGTCTCTGGGGACCTGAAATCATGAGTCTCTTGAATTTCCTATGCCTTTTGTTGATCCTCTTGTGGCATAATATTTTTGGTGCCTTCCTTTGCCTCAGTACCACTTTGACTCCTTTTTTGCAGATGTGGAACCTTCCACATTCATGGACAAGCTCTGTGGTAGGAGCCTTGATAAGATGGGGAAAGTTTTTGACATTTTTGTATCCTAGGAAGAATGTATATTCAAACAACACCAAGTGGATATTCTTGATGTGTTGTTGAATTTGGAAATAGTAGAGTTGATCCTATCTTTGGTTGGTAAGTTCTTTGCATTTCATCCTTCCTTGGATCGGGTAAGAAAGTGGGTAGCAGCTAAATGGAAACTAAAAGGAAGTGTTTCTATTAATGCTATATCAAATGGAATTTTCCTTTTCTGTTTTATTAATCAAGAGGATCTGGCTTGCATCCTTACAGATGGGCTCTAGGCTTATGGTAGTACCAACTTCCTTTTCTTGTGAAAATGGAAACCAAATCTTGACCCATAGAAGGATTTAGGAGTTGTAGCTCCAACCTAGATCCATCTCCTTGGTCTTCCCCTAGATTTTTGGAATTTGGGAGTTTTTAAGGGAATTGCCAACTAATTTCGTAAATTTCTTTCTATTGACTGCATCACCTAAAACCAAATCTAGATTGTTGTTTGCTAGCATTTGTGTGAATGTATCTATTAACTCTATACTACCGACCAAGGTAACTCTCCTTTCTAGATTGGGCTCATGGAGACAACCGATTGAGAATGAGAATGATAAGGCTTTTTGTCAAAGTTGTAAGAAATATGAGCACCTTAGCACAACCTGTAAAAAAATTCTGGGGACGAAGCAACAACCCCCTAGGGTCATGGAAAAGCAAGAGGATGAGCCAGGTTTGAACCCTATTGGTGACTAGTTGCAATGTTTTCCTACTGGTCAGGGGCCCCCTAATCTGGAGATAGAGAAAAAATTGGCTGAGGACAAGAAAAAACAAGTCGATGACCTCACAACCTCTTCATCAAATAGCGCCAAGTAGGGTGGCGAGATTCCACTTCCCATTATTAACAATCCCGAAGACCAAATGCAAAATACTACCTTGAAGGTAAAGAAGATGGTGATTGATCTAAGTCAAAACCCAGTTCAACAGAAGATTGCAACTAGAGAAGATGAGCCAGAGGCAACAAAGAAAAGAGAGTCAAAGGACTCTGCCCATGATAAGGAAAATATAAATTTAGAAAACCAGATGAAGACCCCGAAGAAGAAAAGCAATGGAGGTTTTGTAAACATTAAGGAAAACTTATAGATCTTGGGATTCTCTTGAACCCCTCTGACTACCAAGTTAGAATTATGGCTCTCAGATGATGAGAGTGATGACAAAGAATGAACCCAGGTTACAACTAAGAATAAAAAGAAGAAAAAGGTGGATGTGGGTGGAGAGGATAAATTAAGGATACCTTCTCATAGGGATGCCATTATGAAGGATGCAGCTTGGGAAGTTGCATAGAGAACCTTGGATGGTCTCTCTTCGAATAAAAAGAAGAAAACTTAACTTATCCTAGATGTGGGATATTGCTTCTACTCAGGTGATTAGAGTTGTTTGTGTTGTGTTCAAATGGAAATTTTATCCTAGAATATGAGGGGATTGAATAGTCCCCTAAAACAACATATGCTTAGATGTACATTGACGGAACAAAAAGTGGATATTCTTTTGATTCCGGAGACCAAAATGAAAGAAGATGTTTTTAAGAAGGCTATTAACTCCTGTAGACACCCAAATCTGTCCACTTAATTGAATGAATATTTAATATTTATTTGATTATTTTAACCATCAAAAAATGGTTAATTAAATTGAAATTTAATTAATTTATCTTAAACCTCTTCTTCTATTAATTGAATAAATTAGTCAATTTATTTAATTTAATTAATCAAACCATATTCTAACAATTAATTAAATAAATAAAGCATATTTGTTTAATTAACCCCTCTCCACATTTAAATAAATATTTATTTAAATATCTAAAACCCCCCCACTTGCATCTTCCTACAAATGCAAGTTGCACCAATAAATAGATTTTATTTCTAATTAAAATCCTATTTTCTCTCACCCACCAAACTCGCTTTCCCACTAGCTTCCTTCTAAATTCTTCTAATCCCCCTCTAATTAGCCTAGTCCCCCTCTCTAATAATTTTCACTTTCCCAAACAAAGGTCACGTCTCAAAAATGCCTCAAAGTCTTTGAAATGTATTAAAGGTTTTTATTCTTCAACAAGTTAACCCCCAAAGTCTTTCAAAGCCTTTATAGATCTTACTTAACCATTAATGGTTAAATCAACTTACCCACATGGTTAGAGACTTTCACTCTATCCCAACCCTCATTTAACTCATGGGTCTCTTCAAACATTCATTGCTTTGACCATGGTTATCTCCATTAACTCTTGCACAAGAGTTTATCCATTAGATAAAAGCATCACCCTTGGATAAAAGCTTTATCCACTAACTCAAGCCTAACCAAGCCCTCATAGGGCAACCCTCATGTCATCTCAAGCATTTAATGCTTCTTCCCTCTCCTCTCAAGCCATCTCATGTTGGAACTTGTCATCATAGGATTGGGTTGAAAGCCATCACATGAATCACAAACCCATCAATCCTAGCCCTTCACAAGCTCACTCAATCTGGGCCATTCAATCAACATTTTTCCCTATAAAAGGACCTCATTTCTCAAGAAAAGAAAAAACCATTTTTTGCATTATTATTCTATTTGTATGTTCATAGAGATTTATCATAGCAATCTTAATCTAAACATTTGCATAGTAATAGATTTTTTATCATTTTTCAACCACTTTCAAATCTTCATGTCATCCATGGTTTTGTGCTAAGACTGGGAGCTACTTACAAATCACCCATCTAGATCTTGAAGAGGAGAAGAAAAAGGGAGAAACATCTACGAGCCTCTTTGGGAGAATCTTGGGGAGTCTTCTTTCTCTCTTTCATTTGTGCATACTTTTCATTGTTTGCTTTATATCTCTCTTGGTATGCATCTTAGGGTTTTTGAGTTCATTTATGTTTAGTTTTGGTTGGTACTAATATATTAACATTTGAACTTGTGTTTGTTCCTTGTGCCCCTTTTTCCTTGCATCATTTTGCAAACCCAACGTGAATTGAACATGCAACCTTCTAATCACTTTTTTTTGTAATTTTCTAGAATTATCACGCATAGGTTGCGCTTTAGCGCTTTTGTTCCGTGGTTTGACATCTTTGTCTGACAGTTTTAGCACTTTTGTAGGGTTTTAGTGCTTTTACACATTAATTATCTTCATTACACTAATATGGCACTTTTGTTCTCTCTATATGTCAGTTTTAATTCTGTCTAAAAATTTTATTATAGCACTTTTGTTAATATTATAGCCCTTTTGTTAATATCTTGCGCTTTTATTAATACTTCGACGTTGTTGTCAAAATTAGCACTTAGGTTTTCTCACAGAGTAGTGCTTTTTTTCCAGAGAGTTCAATTTTGTAACCAAAAACTAAATTTAGGCTTGTGGAAGCCCACATAAGGTTTTAGATTTTCACTAACCCCTTTCTTTGCAGGTTGGAGGAGTTAAATTTAGGATTTTGATTTCATTTTAGATCTTTTAAAAGATTGGTTAAAGAGAATTCATATTTCCTTTTTAAAATTAAAAAGAACCTCACAATTTAGTTTTGGTTCTTTAAAACAAGTCAAAAAATTTCTTTTGGACTTAAAAAGAACATCACTTGTAAAGCTAAAATTTACAAGAACTTCAACATTTCTTTTTGCAAGTTAGATTCACACTTCAAGTTTGGGCTATAAAAGAACAATCAACTTGTCCATTTAATTACAAAGCGATTTATTTTCGAGCAACATGCTTTCATTTCGTTGACCAGGATTTTCATTCCTAGTTAAACAAACAAATTGCTTTGTGGCATAAAAAGAACATCATATCTGTTAGAGAAATATCTCCAAATAGCAAATAGATCACATTGAAATAAAAAGGTTAAAAAGAACAAGTGTCTTTTGTGTTTCACACGCTTGTGCAAATCTGTAGAGTGGTCCCAGTTCTAACACACACTATCCTCTCTCTTGGCTCTCATGGTCCTAGGTGCAAGAGAAAAGTGTTAGTAATGCTCTATATTTTATATTTTTAAGAGAGGCCTGCCAAGAGACACATCACTCTTTGGATGACCTTGTGCGGTAAATTCTTTGAGCCACTATACAAATCAAGTGAGAGTGAAAGTTGTAGCCTTGGGTGTAGTTGTTCCTATAGTGTAACTTTTTGAAAGGACATATGGCCCCCATCGTGAGTTACAAGGCTCTTAAGTGAGTCACTGCAGAATGAACTTACATCCAAAGACATCGAAAATTAATAGACACCTCTTATTTTAGAAGCCCACCTATTTTATTGATTGAGGATATTTGTGAAAAGTTCAGTGCAAGAGCATAGATGGTTTTTCTCCCAAGATACTCGCCATACATATTTCCTTGATTAGAAATAGGGCTTTTTAAAAGGCTACTTGTAGCTTGATGAAAGTGGTGACTCCCCCATCATAGGAATCACCTATCTATTATGCTCATGCAAGAATTAGTACATCACATCCTTACCTGCCACAATAGGATACATAAGGTATGTAGTACCAAAGTCAAAGAAATATCAAGTTGTGGGCTGAAAATATCACAACTGGCCATTACCTTAGGGATAAAAATTCTATGAGTTGTCTTTGTCTTGTTTCAGACCAATAAAAATTTGGGCCGACTTTAGGCCTAGGAACATACATACAATTTATAGGGGTCAAAAAAGTTCATGATTGGGTTGATTTAGACCCACATGTGTTGTGCCTTTATTGAAAAGGAGCAAGACTATGTTCTTGTGTGCTTAATGTATTTTCTTGTCAAAAGATTCAAACAATTGAAACAAAGTATCCATCTAGCAAATCTACATCAACATTGATCATTTTGTATGACCATCACCCATATCTTGAGAAAAATAAGTTTTCATCAATAGGCTAAGTTGAAGAAGAGACAACTTGGTTCAAGGGCCCTTATCAGGAAGAGGAAATTTATCTATATCAATAGACAACTCTTTCTCTCACAAAGAGAATTCTTGCGTCATATGTGCTTGTACCTTCAGGGCAAATCCAACAAATTTGACAAAGAGGCTTTGAGATATAGAGCTTTTACTTAGTATAGAGCTTTTGATTATCAAAAGAACAATGGGGGAAAGATCAATCCCACTTTCTTTCCTAAAATTTGTATCACATACAATGAAGCTCGACAGGAACCACCAACCCCTGTAAGAGAGGAAGAAGTAGAAACCCCCTTCATAATGAAAGAGTTTTATTGAGACACATATCCTATCCACTTTCACATCCAAACATCACATATTCACTCAACTCTCAACACAAAGAGATCTTGTCCTTAGTCCTTTCAGATATTGCTTAAACAAACCAACAAATCACTTTTAGGGTGTCTCTACATCTAGGATCAATCATCTTAAGAGGCACTTCTAAACACATCTAGATAGGTTAAAACTAGTTTATGAGTGCATCCTCTGATTACTAGGTAGCTTGGATTATAACACATTTCAAACCTCTCTATACCCATCGCATCAAATTGTTGAAAAACACAAAAGCTGTTCACAAAAAGAACTCTGTTGACATCCAACCTTTAGTATCAAAGATCTATCTTCCACCAAACATTTAAAAAAAAAAAAAAATGTCTTCCATCAACCATTTCTTCACGCCCTCACCATTTTAGAATCTTGGAAGACCACCTCATCGTCATTTTTACAACATCAAATTTTTAACCATGACTCAAACAAGAACAATGAAAAATTGACAACCCGAAATTGAAGAGGAGGACAAAGACATCAACGAATTTCATAAGGCCTTTGGAGGAGGCACTAATGATGAAGATCCCAGCACTCCAACTCCAAAAGAATTGGAAAGAGCACAACATAATCCAAAATTCAACGGACTCTTTGATGAAATTCTTATAAACAATGCCAATGCTCATTTCTTGAGACACACTCAAGAGGGTGCTAAACTTCCCTCCAATTTTGATACAACACAATTACAACAAACATCCAAGCAACAGAGCCATCACGATGATGGAGGAGGTAGAGACTACTTCCGCTATGACCCTAATCATCAAGGGAATCCTCCACATCCTCCTCCTTCAGAAATAGACACGTTGAGGCAACAAGTAGAAAATCTCACCCAATAACTGAATAGTGGTCTGAAGACCAATCGTTTCTCACTTAATGACATTTTTCCATATCCATTTGACAAGAACATGCTCATGCCACTTTTTTCACGAGGCTTCAAAACACCCAGATTTGAAAAATATAGAGACAAAGGAGATCATAGGGACCATGTGCAAGAATTTCACTTTGCTTGCTTAGAGGTGGCCTATGAGGACACATATCCAGTGTGCCTCTTTCCACAAAGTTTGGGAGGCACAACCACACAATGGTTTTCATGACTGTTAGGTGGTATTAGAATCTTTGAAGAACTAGTCCAAAAATTTATTGCTCATTGCGCGCACAACATAGAACGTGATGTCACCATGGCAGATTTGTGTAACACAAAACAAAAACCAGGGGAGTTGTTCTCAACTTTCCTACAATGGTGGAGACAATTGTCTAGGAGATGCTCCCTTCATCTACCTGAGCAAGAATTATTGGAAATTTTCATTTCTAACTTAAATGATGAAATGGAATTTCATTTGGACATGAAGGGCACACAATCCTTTGAAGAAATGATAACTCAAGGGCTCAAATGTGAAAGAGCCCTCATAAAAAAGGGACTTATCAAAATTTATAACGAACACAAAGATGGTCCTCATCCACACTATAATAGCGATAAACCAAAATTTTGGAAAAAAAACAAGAATGTTGTCAATGATGGGATAGTGGACGCAAGAACAATGAAAATTGCACAACCTGTGGTTAGGTTTGCAGGACAAAATCCCCTCCTAACAACAACACCAACAATAATCCACAACAATCAACTATTTTTCATAAAAATGGAGAGCTTGCGTGGAGGTGGAGAAGGAAACAATGGAAGAATTCAAAAGTCAAATTCTCTACAAGGCAGGAACTTTGGTTCCAATGGAGGGAGTGGCCAGATCGATGGAGCTAGCTCGATGGGGGAGAAGGACAAGCCTCTAGATATTCTGCAAGTTGATGGTACTCTGCCAGAGAAGAATGTGGGTTCTGGAAACACGGTGGGGGGGTCCAGCCCACGTGAAGCAGTTTTGGAGAATGGAAAAGAATCTAGAAAGTGGTCATCCCTCCTTGGAACCAGACCATCTGGAAAATCCTCCTTGCCTCCTGTCAAAAATATATCAGACCTGACTGGTGGTAAGTTTGTCATTTCTATCCTTGATTCAGTTTTGGATCATAACATAAGTAGTATGTTGAACTGTTTGGTGGGTAAATTCATGTGACCATGCCCAAACATTGAAGTTGTTAGGGCTTATGTCAAACGGAAATGGGCTTTGAAAGGTAATGTTGAAATTTTGGCTCTGCCCAAAGGCCTCCTCACCTTTTCTTTTTCCTGTGAAGAAGATAAAAAAAGCATCCTCTATGGTAGTCCTTGGTTGGTTGGAAAGACAGCTCTGGTCCTTCAAAAATAGCATCTGAATCTAAACATGAGTGATTCTCTTCTAGTGCAAGTCCCAGTTTGGGTTAAGTTACCAGGTCTACCTCTTGAGTATTGGGCAGAAAGTATTTTCTCAGGTATAGCAAGCTCTTTTGGTAAGCTCCTCTCAATAGATCTAGTCAAAGCTTCAAGAAGGAAGCTCACTCATACCAGATTTTGTGTAGGGATCTCCAACGATGTAGATATGCTCGAGTAGATAGATATACTGTCAAAGTTGGGAACATGGAAACAACAGATTGAATACAAATCCATCCCCTTTGCTTGTTTTCACTGTAAGAAATCAAGTCACTGGGCCAAACATTGTCCTCTCAAGCCTAAAGGGGAGAACAAGCAAGTAAAACCTTCAGTAGAAAGTAAAAAGATATGGCAAGTCAAAAATTTAGAAAATAAGGAAACTGACCTTGTTGATACCAACTATTTTGGACCCCTAGGGGAGAATAAGGAAGTGGTCTCCTCTCTGGCTCTAATCTCCCCCCCCCCCTAGGAAGCTCTAAGGAAGGAACAAATGAAAACATACAACCCCCTGGTAGGGTAGATCCGAATAGAGGAAATAAAAAATCAGAATGAATCTTCTAAAGAAAATATCGAGATGGTAATAGCTAACACCTTGGCTAGTAAGGAATCTCCCAATGAAGAGGATCAGAAGGATAAGGATACTAAGGAAGCTGAACAATCTGAGGAAGGGGAGATTACTAGCTCACAAGAAGAAAAGATTGACTCTTCACCTCTCACGATCAGGTTTGATATGCAAGAAGCCCATAAATGTGCTATATTGGGTATGAACCTTTCAAATTCAGACCAAGCCTCTAAAACAATCAATAGCTCTTCACATGATTCCAAATCACCTAATTGGGGTAATGAAGAGGAAATTTATAGAATTCTTAGTAACCCTGAAGCAGTTTTTGAGAAAGAAGCAGATTGGAAAATTCCAAAACACAGGAACAAAAAAGGATCCACTCCCTCGGCAACCCAATTAAGGAAGTCTAGTAGAATTGCTCAAGTTGATGTCGGGTATGTCTCCTCATCTCCAGAATGACCTTCAAACCACAAAGTCAGAGACAAGGAGGCCAGCAAGAACATAGTAGATGGGACTCATAAAACTCTGAAGGAGTTAATAATTGGTAAGTAATTATGAATATTGTCTCTTGGAACATTAGGGGGCTTAATTATCCCCACAAGCATGATATTATTAGGAATATGATTAGGGATAGTAAACCCGATAGTTTTCTTATTCAAGAAACAAAGATGAGTAGAGATAAGGTTGAAGCTTTGAAATTCTTTAAATTTGAGAGTATCAGTGGTGGCCGCTCGGAAGGTGTTTCTAGAGGCATTGCAACAATTTGGAATCTCAATAGTGTCAAAGGTCATGTTCTTATTCAAGAAAGCAATTTTTCTTGCATTAAATTTGAGCATTTAAAAGATGGAACCTCTTGGGTCCTAACTAATATTTATGCTCCTAAAACCTTGAAAGCCAGAAGCTTTTTTTGGAAAAAACTTATGGAAATAAGGGACGGCTTCAAGAACCTTAGTTGGCTGGTCATGGGAGACTTCAACACCCCTTTGAGAGAGGATGAAAAATTTCGTGGAAGCCCTTCTGAGTTGGATAGCAGACTGGCCCTCATGGATTTTATAAACACTGAGGCTCTTAATGATGTGGAGATGTAGGGTTGCAATTACACTTGGACTAACAGGAGGACTGGAAATGACCTTATTCAAGTTTGCCTTGATAGGGGTCTTATTTCTAATGATTGGTACAAAAGTTATTTATGTTCTATGTCTTCTCACATCCGAGTTGGGTCTGACCACTATCACATAACTCTTTTTGCTGACCCCATAAATAGAACAAGGCACTTTCCTTTTAGATTTGAAAAAATGTGGACTCTTCATCCAGATCTCACCCATAAAATTCAGGAATGGTGGAACATTCAAGTTGAGGGTACTGCCATGTATAGAGTTGTGAAGAAGCTCAAAAGCATAAAAGACAATATAAGGACTTGGAATAAATCCAACTTTGGGAATATTTTTTAGGCCAAAGGAAAAATTTAGGAAGACCTCAATAAAATACAGGTCCAAATCTAGAAAGATGGATTTCTAATGTGACTATTGCTGAAGAAAATGAGATCCTCAAAAAATACCATGAAATCATAGCTAAAGAAGAATCTTTTTGGAAGCATAGGTCTAGATGTATCTGGCTGAAGGAAGGAGATAAGAATACTAGATTCTTTCATATGTCGACTATCAAACATAAAGTGGCTAATAGGATCAAAAAAATGATGGTGGCGAATGGGGAGCTGGTTAAGGAGGAGGAGATAAGAAATGAGGCCAAAAGATTCTTCACTGATCTTCTTTGTAGGGATCAAAGCCTGGATGTTGGTGTTCAAAGTTCCTTTCTTTAGAACATTCTTTGCCTTATTGATGAGCAAAAGAATGCCTTCCTCACTTCTATACCTTTGAACTTGTAGATCAGAAATGTTGTCTTTTCTTTTGAAGGTAACAAAGCCCCTGGACCTGATGGCTTCCCCATGTTCTTCTTCCAAGAATTATGGGATATTGTTGGGAAAGATGTCTCTAGTGCAGTTAAAGAATTTTTTGGGGCTAGAAAACTTCTGAAAGAGATTATTGGCACCTTCATTGCTTTAATCCCCAAAATTCAAGGTGCTAACTCCATGGATAAGTTCAGGCCAATCAGCTTATGCAACTCTTTTTATAAGATAATTTCCAAGGTCCTAACCTCCAAACTCTTGAAAGTCCTTCCTTCTTTGATTACTCATCATAAAAAATGGTTTTGTGCCAGGAAGACAAATTCTTGATTCTATCATAACTGTCCATGAGAATATCCATTCCCTTGTTATGGCTAAGAAATAGGGTTTTATCCTCAAGCTTGACCTATCTAAGGCCTATGACCGGGTTGACTAGTCTTTCCTCATGAAGGTCCTTTTTACATTTGGCTTCTCTAACAAATGTGTGGACCTCTTTAAGAAGCTCATATCCTCTACCTCTTTTTTTGTTCTTGTTAATGGATCTCCCTCCTCCTTCTTTCAAGCCTCCAGGGGACTCAGGCAAGGGGAGCCCATTCCCCCATCCTCTTCATTATTATGGCTGAATGTTTTGGTAGGTCCATGGAAAGTATGGTGACTAGAGGTATTTTTAAAGGTCTCCAACCTTCCTCTGCTGATCATACTTGCTCCCACAAATAGTTTGTAGATGACACCATTGTTATGGGGGATTCAAGCATTTCAGAAGCTAGAAACCTGAAGGAAACCCTTTGTAAGTTTTCTTCTGCTTCTGGCTAGCTTATCAACTGGGTTAGAAGTTAATTGTTTTTCATCAACACTCCTAAGAGAAGACATCATAGAATCAACAGAATTCTAGAATTTTGGACTGCTGATCTTCCTGCTACTTATCTTGGTCTCCCCCTGGGCATTGCTCCACCTGATTCCTTTTGGAGTTCTCTGGTGGATAAATTTCAAAGAAAGCTTGCTGGTGGGAAAGGGCCTCTCTTAAGTCTTGCTGGCAAGATTCAACTTCTTAAAGCATCCCTTCAAAGCAATCCTATTTATGCCCTTAACCCCTTTAGAATTCCAGTTAAGTATGCTGATGCTATTGAGAAAATTTAAAAAAAAATTCTTTGGTTAGGGGTTGAGGAAAAGAAAAGAATGGCATTAGTGGCTTGGGACAAGGTTTGCAGACCGAAAAGTAAAGGTGGTCTAGGTCTAAGAAGAATCTGAACCCTCAATGAAGCTCTTTTGTCTAAACAGGTTTGGAGACTGTTCCACTCTGATAGTGAATGGTGTAAAATTTGGAGAAGTAAGTATCCTCTTTTGTCTTCTTCTATTCTCTCTTTCATCAATTTTGATTTCAATATTAATGGGTCCCATATTTGGAATCATGCCTCTAAGTGTAAAGACAATATTGCTAAAGGGGTGAAATAGAGAGTTGGTAATGGTAGGAAAGTTAGATTTTGGGAGGACCACTGGTTACTTGATAAGCCTTTGATTGAAATCCCTGATTAGGCCTCTTTTTCTGCCCCCTGTATTAGAGTCTTTGGGTCCTTGGTTGAGGGGTATTGGATAGGTGATAAATGGCAGAACATTGAAAGTATCCACCCTAACCTTATCAATCTTAAGAATCATCTGTCTTCCACCTGGTTGAACAATGCAGAAGATTCTCTTATTTAGAAATATGAACCTAAAGGCAACATTACTGTCTCTTCAATGTAGGGTGTTCTTTCCCCTGCCCCCTCAGAGAATCCCTTTTGGTCTAAATCCTAAATAAAGGGTCTTATCCCTAAGATCAATTTTTTCTATTGGACAATCCTTCAAAACCAAAATTTGACCTTAGATAATCTTAAGGTTAGAGGTTTTTCCTTCCCAAATAGGTGTGCTTTATGTCTTGAGGAGGAAGAGTTTGTCGACCATTTGGCTATCCACTGTTCCTTCACTGTTTCAATTTGGGAAATATTTCTTAAGAATTTTTGTATGGAATGGGTGTTTCCTAACTCTATTTGAGAATTGTTCCATTCTTGGAGTTATCATTGGTCTAGCCCCACTTTGAGATCTTTGTGACAGCTATCTCTCCCTCACATCCTATGGGGGATCTAGAAAGAAAGGAACAACCACATCTTCATGGACACTTCTCTCACCCAAGCTGTTGTTTTCCAGAAAATTCAAAGGGCTATTGTGGATAACATTAGGATCATTGGGGATCCTTGCAATTTTGCCAACTCCATGGAAACTCACATTTTCAACTCCTAGAATCTGAAGAGTGCTGGTAGTACTGATCCCAAACATAACAAGAGACTAGAGGCTAGATGGCACTCTCCCCCTCACGGTTGGCTCAAAATCAACTTCGACGGAGCTGCCAAAGGCAATCCTGGCCAAGGGGGATGTGGTGCAATTCTGAGAGATGAAAATGGCAATTGTAAGGAAATGATTGTTGTTCCTATAGGTTGCCAAACTAACCACATGGCAGAAGCTATGGCTGCTCTCCAAGGCATTCTCTTGGATAAAAGATGGAACTACCCCTATCTATGGATTGAGGGGGACTCTAATAACATCATCAAGTGCCTAAAACTAACTTCTAAACCTTCATGGACTATCAACAACATAATAAAGTTTGTTAGAGATCTCATCAACACCTTCGAGAAATGCTTTATTTCCCACATTTATCATGAAGCTAATGGTCCAGCTGATTGGGCAGCCAATGTGGTGGTCAATCACAACAATATGGTTACTTGGAAGGGTGAAGAGGGTCTCCTCAATGACATCAAATCGATCATTTTCATGGATCGATATAACAGTACCCCAAAGATCATAAATGGACAAAATAATTATTAAACGGATTAATAGGAGGGCTATGAGTAATTATCATAATATCAGTACCATTTATTACAAGAAAAAAGCCACCTTTTCCCATGCTTTCTGGGTATATGTGATCGCTTCGAGAAATTTCTTTCCTATAGCTCTCTACAACTATTAGCCTTATATTTTAAAAAGCGAGAAAATGGGAGGAAATAGATGCCGCTATGAACCCAACAAATGTAAGGAGTGGAAACAAAAGGAGGTAATTTGGAACATCTTGCAGAAGGGTGGGTTTACAAAGTTTATGGAGAGGCTCCATGGGAGGGATGCCACAATCACTAACTTTTTCTGCAAAAACTGGAGGAAGGGCACCCTGAAGATGGGAGATCAAACAATCTCCATTGATGAAGACCTCATCGCTCAGGTCATGGGTCTTCATAAGGAAGGAAGCAATTACTACAGAGACAGAAAACTGATCAAGGAGTCAATTGAGCGATACCTCAAAATGACAAAGGAGAAGAAGCACCTGGTAAAACTAAGTAAAACCTACTACCCACCTAGGGCATTTGTTAAGCCATGGAGGGAGGTTTTGTTTTCTATTATGCGTTACATTACCTTGGATGGCATATTCACAAAAGTGTATGGCTATCATTTTGTATTGCTTAATCATTTCAGGTATGATGAAAAAGTTGATATTCCATATTTCCTATTGTGTTCAATGAATGCTACCATTAAAGCCCATAGAGAGAACTCTAAGGGTGACACAACCATGCATCAAGGTCTTATGGTGCTAATTTATGACCATCTAAAAGCTAACCAAATTGCCCGTCCCCAATCTTCTATCTCTAAGTCTGAGGAGGAAGGGTCAGATTTTGGTTTTTCTATGGGTGAGGAGTTTGAAAGTTATTCTATGAGTGAGTTAGAGGAGAGTCTGGAAGACTCTAAAGCTGAAATTGGTAAGAAAAGAAAACATGTGAGTACCAAGCCCTTCTCTTGTAAGGGTAAGAAAGGTTTTCTAGATCCGCTCCTCCTCCTCAGAGGAGGTCTCTAAGGATTCTGAGAAGGATGAACCCCAGTCTCCTAGGAAAAAGAAAACTAAAACTTCCATTCAGATAAGGGACAAATAGAAGAGGTCGGAAGATTATGATATGGAACTGGAGGATAAAGTGCAAAGAAAGGATCCTAACATCGACCAAAAATTGGAGGAGGAGATCACAGGGGAAGGTTTTTATCAAAGGGTTGGTGAAAATATCGATAAGATCACTAGTGGCAATGTCCCCAAAAATGAACAGGACAATCCTGGTGAGAAACCCCCGCCCTTCAAATCCTCCCATTGAGGGTTTGAAAGGGTTTGTGGACAGCATCGATTGGTTAATTAATAGTTACAAGAAAGTTGTGGAGGATAATAAGAAGTTGAGCCATAGGGTCCAAATTTTGGAGACAATCATTATTGGTGAAGGCAAATCAATGGTAGAATATGTTGAGGATTTGAGTAAAACTGTTGCCAGAGCTAAAGAGATCACAGATTGCTTCAACCCTAGGTTTGAGCAAATTGAGAAGGCCCTCACAAAGATAAAAACCAATGACAATGCTACGGGCCAGAGAATGGCAAAAACTGACAACAAATTCAACAAAATTGAAAAATGCCTCAAAAGTATTGCTGAACAAAGCTATAGTATTCTGAAGGCCTCAATCGAAAATACCAAAATTCTCATCAACAAACTAGAGAATGAGAAGGATTCCTTGGAGCTATAACCTAACATTGAAGGTATGGGGAAGTGCAAGGACCTAGAATGAGGACCAGAGGCAAAAAGAAGGAGAAGAAGCCCAACAAGGTTATGGAAGAACTCAAAGTTTCTTCAGCAAACTATGACCAACTGGTCAATAAGGCAGTTGAACTTCTTAAGTCTTTATAGTTGTTGTTTGTCTTTTTGTCTTTTCTCAGGTTTTTCCACTTTGTTGTTCCTTTCTTTAGTTGTGCGTTCGGTTTACTGGCCTTTTTGCCAGTCTTTTAGAAAGTTGTTTCAATGCTAGTCTAGATGATTTTTGATGAACTATCTTATGCTCCTATGTTAAAGGTTTTGGGTCCTTAAAACCTATTTTTCATATTAATCAAAACAATAATCCACAAAATCAAGGTCACAATATAGAGCAAGATGAACTAAAGAAAAAGAATCAAAACTACAAACCAAAACTCACATATATGCCCTTAGGGGAACCTATCGAAATGATCTTACACCAATTATGAGCCTCAAGTCAAGCCTCCATGGTGGCGAGATCATGAACATTGTAAATTTCACCAAGGAAGAGGACATAAAACAAGCAATTGCCATCGGCTAAAAGATCTTGTTCAGGATCTTATCGATAGAGGAGAAATCAAAATTGAGGGGCATGACCCAAAAAAATCCAGTGATGATCACTTAATGTTCAAAAATCCACTTCCATCACATGATCAAAGGGGTCCTTCCACCTCAGGGAGAAACACATATACCACAACCAATTACACACAAGCCGCATACAATTATACTGTGAATTACCTTTATGATGCAGATGAAAAAGTTGCAATTCTTACCATAAAAGATCAAAATACTACATGCAATGTTGTTACGCATTGTAGAAAGATTACTATTAGAGGGGCACTACTAGGAACAATACCCCTCCCCAAACAATATAATCTTGTAGAGCAATTGGATACGATGCTAGCCCTCATCTCCATATTAGATCTTTTACACTTATCCCCCTCACATAAAATAAATTGTGGACCAAGCTCTCCAAGAAGTGTCCATCCTCGCCAACCTCAACACAGATCAGTTTCAAGCCATGGTTGGTAGTCTTAAATCATCACCATGTCTCACTTTTACCAAAAGTGACAATACATCCTTCTAACAGCCCCATAATGCCTCCCTCCATATTGAAGGGTTCGTAAACTAGCATAGAATAAAGTGAGTCCTGATTAACAATGGAGTCGGGTTAAACATATGCACTTTGCAGTTAGTCACACCATTGGGTTATGTAGAAGAATCAGTGGATGCTAGCAAGAAGTAAATCATAAAAGCATATGATGATGCAGAACGTTCTTCCAAAGGATCTATTACATTACCCATCAGGGTTGGGCCAGTGGTGAAGCATATAGTTTGCCAAGTTCTAGACCTTCCGTTTCCATACAATCTCTTGTTAGGGAAACCTTGGATACATGCCATGCAAGTCGTCCCATCCACCTATCACCAATGTATCAAGTTTCCACATAATAGGGTATAAATTACAATCCTCAGTGATGGTAACCCATTTGCATATTGTAATAATATTCACCATCAGCCAGACATCACCATACCTAGCAACAGGGAAGCTATCACTCCCTCATCATATGTTAATCCTATCTCTCTTTCAAGATTAACAACCCCTACACCAAAACAGGAGAAATTAAAAATGAAAATGGTTGAGGAAGGTCTTAGTGAATATAATCTTAGCCAACTCTTCTGTGTTGGGCAGTTACTCACATCCCCTAAGAATCATGGAAAACCCCAAGGTTTACTTCAATCACCGCTGACCAAAAGAACTTGCACTTTGGTACAATTCACCTTTGGTAAAAGTCAAGAGGAGGAAACCATGGATGAAGACTTGGCAAAATGGATCTACACAGATCCTCTCAACAAAGAAACCCCAAAGGCTAAGCTCCCCACTGACAAATATGGAAAAGGTTTCACTATAATGCAAATAATGGGCTATGATGGCCATAGTGCTTTGGGACCTTGCGAGCAAGGATGACAAGAGCCCTTACAACCTAAGTTGAAACCTAGAGATAAAAGTGGACTAGGTTTTCAAAGAGAATATGTTCCTAAGCTTCGATTCAAAGGAAAACCCAAAAAATCTATGTATCAACCAATTACCCCAAGGATGCAATCCTTGACTATATCTGAAACACCAACAACACCAACAACCCCACCTCTAATAGTACATAAGCTAGTAACTAATTCACTATTCAATTCAAATGACATCCCAGTTTGGTATAGTAATTGAATGCTAGAGAGTGATTTTAAGACAAACTCACATGAGTGGGAATGGGATTCAATGCATTTAAATACTTCAGAAAAGGAGGAAACATCACCTCCTCCATCTCGTAAAGATATACCATTTTATGGAGAATCATGGATTAAAACTTTTTGGGATCCTAAGCTAGAAGAAACTTCCACAGGCCCTATGTCAAATCCTATGCCCGAATCTGGCAATGAGAGTATCATCAATGAACTTCACACCTCCATATTAACCCTCACCGATGCCTCCTATGAACTTAACTTAATCAATGAAGTAATGCCCATCATTCTTCCCGAACTCATTGAATGGAACCAACCAAATCCCCCATGTCTTAACCATTTCCAAAATGATGAGGCACTCATAGACTTTCTAGAATTACGAGATAGCATACCAAGAAGAGATCATAAAGCTGGGTTTTCCATTGAACTTAATAGCGCAACATACTTTGGGGTAGATGGAAAACTATTCAACTACAAAAATATTACAATAAAGCATGGATCTTCTAGTGAAAACCATACAGTGGAACTTTTTGATCCCAAAAGAGTAAAAACAAAGAGCTTATCCAAAGGTGAAAACCTCTCCGAGGCGCCTGAGGATGAAAGGTTTGATGTCCTCCCCTTTAGTAGGAATCAAGAGAGATCAACCATCCTAATAGAAGAAATGAAAGAATTCAATGTGGGGACCCCTGAGATGCCTCACAATATACATTTGGCATCTCTATTAACTCCTGAAAAAGAGCCAAAATTTGTACAATTCTTCCAAAAAAGCCAAATCAACTTTGCATGGTCTTATGCAGACATGCCCGATTTAGATCCAAATTTGGTCATGCATAAACTAATTGTAGTAGAAGCAGCTAAACCTATCAAATAAAAGCTTAGAAAGATGCACCCACAAATTGTCATTCTTGTCAAGGATGAACTTAAAAAGCTCTTGGATGCTGGTTTCATCAAACCAATTGATTATGCAAAATGGATCTCCAATATTGTACCTATTGGTAAACCTAATGGGGGCATCTGTATCTGTATGGATTTCAGAGATTTAAATAAAGCATGTCCTAAAGATAACTTTCCCTTACCAAACATCGACATGATTGTCAATCTAACAGTAGGTCATGTGATGCTTTCTCTTATGGATGGCTTTTTAGGATACAACCAGATTAAAATTGCTCTAGAGGATGAACACAAAACTGCTTTCACATGTCCATGGGGAGCATACTATTTGAATGTAGTGCCATTTGGTCTAAAGAATGTGGGGGCAACATATCAAAGAGCCATGACAACCATCTTACATGACATGATGCACACAATAATGGAAGATTATGTGGGTGATTTACTAGCTAAATCATTAACAAGAGAGGATCATCTTGCACTAATGGATAAAATATTTAACAAATTGGAACAATACCACGTCCATCTTAATCCAAAGAAATGTATCTTTGGAGTAACTTCCAGGAACCTCTTGGGATAAATTGTCTCAAGTAAAGGCATTGAGGTAGATCCTATGAAAGTCAAGGCAATCATGAAAATGCCACCTCCAAAGAATATCATTCAGTTGAGAACATTACAAGGGCGACTACAATCCATTCAGCGGTTCATTGCACGATTGGCTAATAAATTTCATCCCTTCACCCACCTATTACATAAAAATATCTACTTTCAATGGGATGCAAAATGCCAACAAGCATTCCAAATACTTAAAGACTACCAAATGAATACACCATTGTTGATTTCACCAAATCCAAGCAGACCTCTATTGTTATACATTTCAGCTACAACCACTACATTAGGAGTATTGCTTGCACAACATAATGCGAAAGGAAAAGAATGTGTTGTCTACTACATCTCTCAAAAATGGTAGGCTATGAACTCAATTACACACCTATTGAGTGAGATTGCCTAGTCATTATCTTGACATCCATCAAATTAAAGCACTACATGTTAACACACAAAGTATAACTTATTGCCAAGATAGATCCACTCAAGTACCTACTCAACAAGGCAACATTGACAAGCCACTTGGCCAAATGGGTTAGATCTTGAGTGAATTTGATATTGAGTATGTAGATTGCAAAGCTATCTAGGGATAGGTTATTGTAGATCAGTTGGCTAATGCACCACTCAAAGGCAACCATCCTGTTAATTCCAACTTTTTCAGATGAGGAAATTTTCATGATTATAGCTACACAACCTTGGAAGTTATATTTTGACGGCTCATACACCAAACATGGCTTAGGGGTAGGTATTCTTTTTATCACACCTCAAGGTGACAGTATCCCAAAGTCATACAGACTCACTTTCCCATGCACAAATAATATAGAAAAATATGAGGCCTTGATCACAGGACTCAGATTGGCCATGCAATGGAATCTAAAAGAGCTACAAGTATATGGAGATTCCCAATTGGTCATCCAACAAGTCACTAATGAATACCAAATAAAGGATGATAAGCTCATGCCCTACAAAAGGATGGTGGATAGTTTCAAAGAATCATTTACAACTCTCACATTTGAGAAAATACCAAGAGATCATAATCGAGTTGCCGACACAATAGCTACAATTGCATCTCTTCTGGATCTTTCACAAAATTCGACACACTATGAGTTCTTGGTGGAACAACTTTGGATCCCCGCTTATGATATCCCTGAATCTGAGATGATATGTCACCTTATAGTTTCCGAATCTCCATGGTACGGTGAGTTTTTCGCTTACCTATGTGACTACGCACTTCCCCCTAACTAATCAAACAACCAACAAAAAACCTTTATCCACCAAATCGCTCGATACACCATCATTCCCAAAACCCTATACAGATGAGGTCTTGATGGTACTCTCCTTTGATGTTTGGAACAGGATGAGATAACAAAAGCCTTGGAAGAGGTACATGAAGGAATTTGTGGGGCTCATTCAAGCGGTCCTTCACTAGCAAAGAAAAACATGCAAACCAGATACTATTGGCCCTCCATGGAGAAGGACTCCTACTACTTTGTTACAAAGTGCAAGAAGTGCCAATTTCATGGATATCTAAGACATGCCCCAACACAAGATTTATAACCTATCACAACACCATGGCCCTTTTGTCAATGGGGACTTGACCTTGTGGGTAAAATCCATCCATCTTCATCCAACGGTCATAAATTTATCATTACCACCATAGAGTACTTCACCAAGTGGATTGAAGCCGTTCCACTCACCCAAGTAACTGGCAAGAAGATCGCCTTATTCATCCTCAATTACATCATCTTCTGGTATGGTGTACTCATGTCCATCATCATAGATAATGAGCTCCCTTTCAAAAATCAAGATGTTTGTGAGCTCTGTGAGAAGTTTCATATCCAACACCATTTTTCCACCCCATATTACCGAGAAGGCAATGGTCAAGAAGAAGCATCCAATAAGAATATATTGAGGATCCTTAAAAATATAGTCAATGATGTTGGTTGTGATTGGCACATTCATTTGAATCCAGCACTATGGGCATATCAAACTAGCATTCAAACCCCTATAGGTGCAACCCCCTACTCATTGGTTTATGGAGAAAAAGCCATCTTACCTATTGAGGTTTAATTACCATCTCTATGGGTCTCCTTGCACAATCTAATAAATGATGAAGAATATCAAGTCTCACATTTTTAGGACTTGGAACTGCTTGATGAAAAATGACAAGTTGCCTACAACCACCTAAAAGCCTATCAGTAGCGCATGAGCAAAAGCTACAATCATAGGGTCAAAGCTCGCACATTTGAAGTAGGAGATCTTGTTCTCAGGGATAATCCTCACAATCAATCAAATAGAGAATATTAGGGCAAATTTGAATCCAATCGGTTGGGTCCATATGTCATCACTATCATCTTCGGGTGTGGGGCATATCAGTTAGCAACTTCAGAAGGAGAACCACTAGGAGATTCAGTCAATAATATGCATCTCAAAAGGTTTCATACATAAGCTATGTAGAGCATCAAGCTCCTCCAATATCAACAAAAAATACCAAAACTCATTCAGAAAATAATCCTGAACAAAATACAAAAATACAAAAATCAAGAAAATAGTAAAGAAAAATCATTCATCCAAACGGTGAAAACCACCCCGGTGGCACCTTGGGTAAGTACGGTGGTGAAAAACTGGTAAATAGGCACCATTCATAAAGGCTAGGGCTACATTGTCTTTCAGACTTGTTGCAATCACATCCATTACATCCATTCATCCATCATTTATACCATGGCTTGTTATTGATCTGCAATCAGGGTTATTACTTCATGTATCCCGCATCATGTTTTCATATCGACATCTAACTAGGGGCAGATGTTCTTAAACCTACAGATGGGAGTGGATTCTCCATGCTTGTGATACATTGAATTGCTCATTCAAAAATGTCTTGAAATAATACCAAAAACATTCATAAAATCTTAGCAAAATCCCAAAAATATTTGCAAAATGTCTTAAAAATAATACCAAAAACATTGCAAAGTATATTATTCCTTGTACATACACATCACAAAAAGATACAAAACAAAATTTTGAGCTACTAAAACGATGACCACCTATCAAATCAACCAACCAATCAAAACATCTGCACACCATCGTATTCACAAGGATGGATCCTTCCTCACAAACAAGAAATGGTAACATTTTTTTTGACAAGAAAATTTTGTTTGGCTGATAAACAATTGGTTGATTATTTATTTATTTATTTATATCAAGTTCCTACACTACTCCAGGATATCCACAAGTGATTAGAGTATTCGGGATGGTTCCTGATATCTTTTTCTTTGTTTGTTTTCTGCAGATTGTTCCAATGAAGTTCTGGGGCATATACTAATGGTGTCTATGTGGGAAGTTCACTAAGCTACATGATCCTATGCAAAAATATAGTCATGGATTGCTATGGCTTACTGACTAAAGTGTATACCTTGACCATATATACATGAATCAGAATGGAGGGGAACTTTCCTTGTCTGGGATGTTTTCTTATAGGTGAAATGCTCAACCTTGGTTTCTGATACCTTGGCCAAGATCGATACTACCATGCTCGATGATGAAAATTAAGCATTGTGAATAAGCCATGGATCACCATTTCATCTCATCTGTATATATTGCATTTCATTGAATTCCATCCATCCATATCATTGCATATCATTCATACATAGTCATGACAATGGATACTCTATTTTGCTCCTCTTACATAGGAATGGGTCCTAGGTCCTCCATACCTTCTATCTAACATTGAACTCCCCCCTCACCCTCCCCCTCTCGATCATCAACATCACATACCGTACATTGTGTCCCATCAACCCAATCAAGCCACATTCATCACCATCCATCTCTAATAGGGGGGGCTGCATTTCCCATCCTAGGTCCTCCTATAAGAAAAAGCAAGTTACTCTGTCTACATAGGTACATCGACTCACGCACACCTAGACTATCAACTGATACTTTTTGTTCAAGTATCTTCAAGTATCAATAGGTAATCAATTATGGAAATCCTAGACTATAACAAGCATTTACATCAATTGCCTAGTCTCAATAGGTACACTAAGTCCAGTAAACGCCACAAACAACCTACAACGTAAACACCATCAATTGATCAACCAATCAAACACACTCAAAACAAACAATTACATCAATTGTCTAAGTCTCAACAAGTATTTTGCTTCAGATACCTTGACTTAATCGGGCAATTGAAGCAATTGTCTAAGTCACAACAAGTCACTTTGATTCACTTACTCAGACTTTATCATGTCCAATGAATAACTGACATCAACTATCACGCTTTGACTCAATAGAGGCAATTCAACCGATTGCACCAGATTGTCCAACTATTTTTGATCGATTGTACAACATCAATCAAAAGCACACACTACATTTGCACCATGATCCTTGTGAACTTCAAAAGGCTCTCATTTCTCCGTATTTAATCCATCTTCTCCCATTTTTTTGCCATTATTTCTAATTTCTTCTATTCTACCTCCCCCCAACTTCTTTCTCCTTTTCGAGAGATCGCCCTATTTTTTCAAAAAAATTTGGCCCATCTCTCGAGGGGCATACCACCCACTAAATTAGCATTTCCGAGGCATATTTCTCATACCTATCTTTCTTTCCTTGAAACGAAGTGATAAACTGCACCATCTCAAAGAGGGGAAAATGTAGACACCCAAATCTGTCCATTTAATTGAATGAATATTTAATATTTATTTGATTATTTTAACCATTGATCAATGGTTGATTAAATTGATATTTAATTAATTCATCTTAAACCTCTTCTTCTATTAATTGAATAAATTATTCAACTAATATAATTTAATTCATCAAACCATATTCTAACAAGTAATTAAATAAATAAAGCATATTTGTTTAATTAACCCCTCTCCACATTTAAATAAATATTTATTTAAATCTCTAAAACCCCCCCACTTGCATTTTCCTACAAATGCAAGTTGCACCAATAAATAGATTTTCTTTCTAAATAAAATCCTATTTCCTCTCACCCACCAAATCCACTTTCCCACTAACTTCCTTCTAAATTCTTCTAACCCCCCTCTAATTATCCTAATCCCCCTCTCTAATCATTTGTACATTCTGAAACAAAGGTCACTTCTCAAAAATGCCTCAAAGTCTTTGAAATGCATTAAAGGATTTTATTCTTCAACAAGTTAGCTCCCAAAGTCTTTCAAAGCCTTTATACCTCTTACACAACCATTAATGGTTAACTCAACTTACCCACATGGTTAGAGACTTTCCCTCGAACCCAACCCTCATTTAACTCATGGGTCTCTTCAAACATTCATTGCTTTGATCATGGCTATCTCCATTAACTCTTGCACAAGAGTTTATTCATTGGATAAAAGTATTACCCTTGGATAAAAGTTTTATCTCCTCTCAAGCCATCTCATGTTGACACTTGTCATCATAGGATTGGGTTGAAATCCATCACATGGATCACAAACCCATCAATCCTAGCCCTTCACAAGCTCACACAATCTAGGCCATTCAATCAACATTTTTCCCTATAAAAGGACCTCATTTCTCAAGAAAAGCAAAAAACATTTTTTGCGTTGTTATTATACTTGTATGTTCATAGAGATTTCTCATAGCAATCTTAATCTAAATATTTGCATAGTAAGAGATTTTAGATCATTTTTCAACCACTTTCAAATCTTCATGTCATTCATGGTTTTGTGCTAAAGACTTCAAGAGCTACTTACAAATCACCCATGTGGATTTTGGAGAGGAGAAGAACAAGGGAAAAACATCTATGAGCCTCTTTGGGAGCATCTTGGGGAGTCTTCTTTTTGTCTTTCATTTATGTATGCTTTTCATTGTTTTCTTTATATCTCTCTTAGTATGCATCTTAAGATTTTTGAGTTCATTTATGTTTAGTTTTGGTTGGAACTAATCTATTAATGTTTGAACTTGTGTTTGTGCCTTGTGCCCCTTTTTCCTTGCATCAACTCATTTTGGGCCTCTTCTACTTTCCTTGCCAGTGATGTAGATGGTGCATCAAGGGGAATTGCTACTCTTTGGAACCCATCCTTCATTGAAGGCACTCTGATTCATTCAACAAAAAATTGCTTGATAGTTAAGATGTGGGACTTGAGAACTTAGTTGCAATGGTTCCTAATTAATGTTCGTGCTTCCAATGCAAGATCCCCACGTGCTTCCCTTTGGTCCTCTCTATCCAACCTTATTGTGATTCAGGTGAACACTCTCTAGATGGTAGTGGGAGATTTCAACTCACCACTTTATCCCTTAGAGAAATTGGGAGGCATAGAGGACTACTCTTAGAGTATGACTGATTTCGCTAATTTCATTTTGACTACGGGTCCTATGGACATCATCCTCAATGGTTCCAGAGTCATGTGATTAGATAGAAGGAAAGGGAATAATCTAATACAAGTTAGATTAGATAGGTTCTTGGTGTCTAGTAACTTGGAAACTTTGATTCCTTCTCACTTTTCTCCTTCCCGAGAGTTGGATCTAATCACAATGCAACTCTTTTGTCCATGGAAGACTCTAGGGAGAAAAAACATTACCCCTTCAGATATGAGATTATGTGGTCACATCGCCCTAACTGCAAATTCCTAGTTGAACAATGGTGGAATGCCTCTCAGTAGTACCCATATGTACTGAGTTGCTAATAAACTCAAAATCCTATAAGAAAAAGTCAAAGGATGGAACCGGTACTCATTTGTAAATATCTTTGTTCAAAACAAGGACATCATTGAAAACCTTGAGAGGCTACAAAAAAAGGTGGAAGAAGTAAAATCCTCGGATGAAGAAAAATGGGAGGAACCTAAATTAAGAGATCAATGGGTCAAGCTGAGTAAGAAAGAGGAGGTATTTTGGAAACAAAAATCAAGAATACAATGGCTCAATGAGGGGGATAGAAATACCAAATTATTCCTTCATTCAACCTTGAAACATAGAAGCGGGAATAGAATAAGAATGATAACTAAGGAGGATGACTCATTTGTTGAGTATAAGGAAGAGATGGCTGAGATGTGTATTAAATTCCTAAGTTTAAATAATCCAAATAACTAGGACAACTTCCAAGATCCTAATAGCCTACTTGATATGATCTGCGAAGTTATTACTGACAAAGAGCTATCTCAATTGACCGAGAAGGTGGCCTTCCAATAAGTAAAGGATGCTATATTTTCATTTGGAGTCTTTAAAGCCCCAGGCCTTGATGTCTTTCCCCCAACCTTATTTCAAAATCACTGGGAAATTATTGGAGGGGACATCTACCATGTTGTGAAAGACTTCTTCAGGTTAGGTAAAATTCTTAATCAAATAAATGCCACTTTCATTGCCTTGGTTCCTAAAAATGGGCTTCACCAGGGCAAACCTCTCTCACCCTACCTATTCATCATGGTTGTTAAAGGGTTGGGGAGAAATATTGTGAAACTTAGAGGGAGAGGAATGCTAAAAGGGGTTAGAGTTGCTTCCAGGCCTGATCTGATCTCTCATTAACAATTCGTTGATGACACCATCATTTTTGGAGAAGCTTATATCTCAGAAGCAAGGTATTGGAAGAGGATGTTGTATAATTATGCAAAGATCTCAAGGAAACATATTAATTACTAGAAAAGTAAGATTTTATTTATGAATTTCAATTGCATCCTTCAAGAAAAAATCACTACTATGCTAGCTTTCCAGACTATTAATCTTCTTGATTCTTATTTGGGGTTACCTCTCATTTCCAATTCCCCCTCTTTGACCTTATGGAATGGGATTATTGAGAGGTTCCAGAAGAAATTGGATGGCTGGAAAGGTAAGTTGCTCAGTATGGCTGGGAAAATTTAGTTAGTTAAATCTTGTCTCTAGAGAATTCCCATATATTACCTCTCCCTCTTCAAAATATCGGGGAAGGTGGCAGAGAAGATAGAGAGGATTCAAACAAGATTTTTGTGGACTGGTATTGAGGAAAAAAATAGATGGTCCTTAGTTGCCTGGGATAGGGTTATCTGCTCCATCAAATCAGGGGGACTTGGGATAAGAAAAATCAAATCTTCAACAAGGCACTATTATCTTAAGTTGGCTGAAAGTTAACTAAAGCTAAAAAGGATTGGGTGCGCATATTGAAAGCCAAATACCCTAGCAATGAAGGTACATCAAATTCCTAAATCAATCTAAGTTACCCTCTAGGTCCTTCATCTAGAATAATGTGGAAAAAACTAAGGCTTTCATTAAAAATAATGGATGAATGGTAATAGGGAATGGGAAAAAAACCAACTTTGGGGGTGATTTTTGGACTCATGACCAAGACCTTTCAGATCTACCTCAATTCAGGAAAGTGAGACCGATCTTATTCAGGAGATGTGGGAAGCTAGTTGAGGATTACATAGTATGGAAAAGAGACAAAGCTGAGTGGAAGAATCTTGAAGAGGTGGTGATTCAACAAGATGATATCCCGACCCATCTTCAGGATCAATTTATTAGGGAAGCTAAATCTCTCTCCTCTCTCTTTCCTAATTACTCCTTCTTATCTCCCCTCATTGAGGATGAGTGGATATGGAAAAAAACTCCTCGGGTTACTTCTCAGTCAAATCTACCTACCGTAGTTTGGGGGAGGAACTGCTGGAGGATTTAAACTAGAAAAACATATGGATAAAGGGCCTGATCCTGAAAGTTAATTGCTTATGGTGGGCAGCTACACATGGAATAATTCTCACAATTGATAATCTTAACAAAAGAGGATTCTCATTTATAAATAGATGTGTATTATGCTATAGAGACATGGAGAGCATCGATCATTTGTTCTTACACTGACAATATAATAAGGAAGTTTGGGATGCACTGATAGATGACTTGAAAATTTGTTGGTTCCTCTTAGAAAAAATGAAAGATTTAATGAGGCAATGGCCCTTAACCCCATATTGTCACCCTATATCTAGAAACTTGTGGCTTCAGACCCCCCCAATAATGGCATGGAATATCTAGAAAGAACATAATAACATAGTGTTTAGGGATGAAGCTAGGAGCAACAAGGTGATATTCAATATTATAAAACAATAAATTAAAAAAAGTATCAATGTAGGGAAGCCAAGCACTTCTTAATTTCTTCCCTCCTTGTTGGACATTAGACAAAAACAAAATTGGGGTATTGATCATAATCTCCTAAGCATAAAATGGCATACTATGATTCTAAGGAAGAGATGTATTTGGATTCTGCTTGAGGAGGGCTGGCTCAAATGTAATTTTGATGGTTCTTTCAAAAGGGAAACCAGGAGCTTCAGGAGATGGAGTTCTAATAAGGGGTTGTAGAGGTTATTTGATAGAAGGTTTATGTGCTAATTTTGGAAGAGGCACAAAAAAAAGCTTAAGCTATGGTGGCTTGGATGGGACTTACTCGGCTACATCATCATAAAGGGAGAAATATGATCCTGGAGGGTGACTCAAATATTATTGTAGATTAACTAAATGATATTATCAATTATCCTTGGGAGGTAAGAGGAATTATCCAAAACTATAAAAAATTATTTAAGAATTTTAGCAAAATAAAAGTTCAACATCAATACATGGACGGTAATGCAATTGTGGATGATATTGCAAATCAGGGGTTAACGAAAACATGATGGTATTATTTTAATATTGATGAGAGCTCGATGGGATTAAAAAAAATCTTAGCCAAGGAAAGGGTAATCCCCTCATAGGATGACATGGTCAACTACTCAATGAGGATGGGAGGTGACATTTTTTTAAATTTTGAATGAGCACCAAGAATTTAAAAATTCAAATTTTCCACTTGTTGTCCTATAATCTATTGAGTAGGATGATGATTACTTGGCTACTTGGGATGATGTGTAACTTGCAAAGCTAGTAGAAGGATGATGTGGAGGTAATAAATTTGAAGGATCTTGAGGAATGTACGAGACTACTCGTTCCTTACTTCATGAGGTTTTCAAAATAATGAAATCATTTGTGTGAAAGGTGGTGGTCTCAATTCCCGAACTGCCTTAATTCTAATAATTAAAAAAGAGAGCACACATGTGTGGACAACGAAGCTCATCAAGACAAAAGGGAATTTTTCAGAAAGTATTGTTTAAGGAAAAAAGTGACCCTAGCGAATATAAATAGCTATGTGAGTCACTTTTGTATCTGTTTGTTGTTTTCTGCAAAGACAGATAAACATGGGGGGCCCTCTCAAAGGACAAAACTAAAAAACTATGATGGCTTGCAGAATAATGAATTAATTTGGGAACTCTTTCTCAATGCGGGTTTAACCCCTTATTTTCTTGCTATGAAGGGGTATAATAGAGCTTTATCTATGAGATTTGATAAATCATGGAAAGATGGTGTTGTTACTATGGGGAGCATTACCTTTGTGGTTTCTCCATAGTTTATTGCAGAGGTCACTGGGTTAAAAAATAAAGGTGAAAAAGTGGAGAGGTGAAGCAAGGGAGACTACAAAGCATATATGAAGAAGTTCTTCAAAAGGGAGAATGGTCGGTTGCAATCCAAAATGGGTATGTTCACTCTACACTTCCGAAACCCTACCAAATTGTTATTTATTTTGTCATGAAATATTTTACATTAGAGGGGTGCTACACAATTGTACATGGGTACCACTTCCCAATTCTTAATTATATTAGGTATGGTGAAAAGGTTAACATTCCCTATTTTATGTTTCATCCTTAGAGTTCTAAATTTCTAATGGAGCCAATCCACCACTTCACCAAGGCTTGATTTACCTCATCTATAAATTTTTCTTTGACCACTCCCCGAATCATAGTTGTCTACTATCCCTACCCAACAATGTAGAGCAAAATAAGAAAACATAGGGGTCCTCTATTAAGATTTAATTAATTGAATCCAAACCCCTTCAGTCTCTAGATTCTACTCCCTTGGGTAATACCAAGGGTAAAAGAACCCTAATGTAGCAAAAAATTGAACCCCTAGAATTTTCCCTTCTAAATACTAACTGAGACAAAAGAAAAAGGAAACCCTTAAGAAAACCCTGACTAAAGCCAAAAAGATAGAAAAATATTTAGCAAGAAAGAATATCACAATCAACCTGGACCTGTACGACTCTAATAATGAGAAAGAGAAGGAATTGGAGAAACAAAGAAAATATGGGAGCTCGAAAGAGAGAAGATTGACTAGGCTTCGTGCGAAGGACAAGAAAAGAAAGACTGAAACTAAAGAGATGGCGGCAAACATTGGGGAAGCCCTTAATTTCAAGGAGACTGAGGAGATATCCACTAACAATTTGGAGGATAAATATTTCCAAGCTAAAGAAGAAGACCAAGAGGAACAATTTAAGGAAGAAATGGAGGACAAAAGTAAAATAGAAGAAGACTCTTAAGAGTCTGACCAGAGCCCACTACCCCCCAACAATATAGAACAAGACGAGATGGTCCCCTGTTCTTAGGAAATGTCATTGGATAAACAAAACAAAAATAATGTAGAGGATGAGATAAAAGAGCTCAAAGAATGGGTTCTCAGCTTGGAAGAAAAAAATGAAGATTGTAGAAAAAAATGTATAATCTATGCAAGGCTTTGAGTTCTCTCTGTGAAATTATTGATAGGGTAGTGAACAAGGTGGTTATGAGAGTTGTGTTTGGATAGGGAAAAATAAAGAAGAAAAAAAGGAAGCTGAGTAAGTAGGGGAAGAAATAAGAGGAAGTGGAAGGCTCGGAAGACATGCAGGAGGACACATGGGCAATTCAAGTCAATGAGCTTAAGCGCAGCTGGAACTTGATTAATAATGATTGGGCATCCCCCTCTTTTTTTTGTTAAGTGGTTTACTTGGTATAGGAGGTTATTGTTTTTTTATTATGTCTACTAGATGTTGGGCCAACGTGCCTCTCCAATTAAATGTTATTTTGATGATGACTGCTATTACTATGTTTAATTGTGACAATACTCAGAATACTATTATTATGATAGGTAGATGGTGGCAAGTTAGAGTTAGTAGATTTAGCTATAGGGATATGTTAATATTCAACTATTTTTTATGGTTGATAGTGGCTCTTTGTGACTGGCTATTAGTGGCCAGGGTTTTGTTGTTGTTTTATGGTTTTTCTACTTCATAGGTTCAAGGCCTTCTCCCTGCTAACATAATAAAAAATAATAATGTAACCAAATTTTAGGTCAACCAATGTATGCAATGTTTTTATCATACAAAAATAAGATCTAAAACCCAAAAATAGAAACTATACAAATGTAAGAAGAGTTGGATTCATCAAAATGTAAAGCAGTGGAAATGGAGTTAACTAATCTAAAAATATAAACTAGGAATCAAACTCAATCCCAAAAATTACATTAGAGAATAACCAATAGGAGCAAACATAAACCCTTGGCAGAGTTGGGCACTTGTGCATTCAATTGTTCTCTCCTTTATTTGATTGATTGGATGAGATAGATGCAATAACTAGTCTAAATGGTGCAAAATTGATAATTAACATCATGAATAGAAAAATATAGAACTAAGAATGAAAAAAGACACAAAAATTTGGAAAGATGATGTACAGAGAAAATATTTCTAAAATATATTCTCAATCTAACATAGATGTTGTCGATAGGTCTCATAGTTCTGATAGGTAAACAAGTGCAGAACAAGGGTCAAATTGGTTTCAGGAGCTTCCAAACATCCTTATAGTCAAATTTCAAGTCAAAACACCTAGACTATGGTATTAGGTGCCCTAGACCTATTGGATTATGGTGCTTGTTATCAACATCCTACCTTTTGAGGAAATGTTATGAGAAGTGTTGATTTTGAGCCTTGAGAGCCCTTGTACATTCAATCTAAAATTTGAAACCTATTTTTATTCTTGCACATGAACAAAATGAGAGGGAAATTGTGTTGGATTGTATAGAGGCTTGCCTTAGTCAAACCATTAATTGGAATTAACCATACAATAATTATTATTAGAAATAGAATGTACCCTTACAAGGAGATGCTAAATATTAACTGAAATGCTTGAATGGAAATGTTGAAGTGAAATGATTATACCTTTGATTGATGATGTAGTTAGATCTTAAGATAATTCCCTTAAGTGTTTATGCAATAACATGATAAATCATCATAAAATCCATCATCAAAACACAATTGAAGAAAACTTGTTGTAACCTAATGCTCCTTGAACTTAGATCTTCTAATGAAGAATAATAATTTGTCTTCAATTGTAAAGACATGTTGATGAAATGAATTAGGAATGATGTCTTATATGGGATTCTCAAGGTATTTTCACTTTTATATAATCTTACTATGGTAATATCCAAACTTTAAGGACAAATATAGAAATATCAAGGCCAACACTTATTCTCCTAAAGTTTCAACCAAAAAGTGCCAAACTATAGCAACAGTTGTCATTGTCCTAACAAAATAGGCATAAATTTTAAAAGAAGTGAGATAATAGGTCCCTAATAGTGGACCTGAAATTTATATTATGATTGATGACATTTAACTAGAAGAAAATTTCATTAAAATGTAAAATGAGATAAAACCCAAATAGACTTAAAATTGTATCGAAGAAAGCATATAGTTAAAGTGAGAGCTCACATAGGAACATTTTGAAGTTTTAAAATATGATGGGACTCATATATTGAATTAAGGATTAATTCAAGGCATGAAATGCTCCAAAAAAGCTTAAAGGAACTAGAACGAAAATGAGTATTATGATAGTGTGAAATTGGTCTCAATAATTAAAGGAGTACAGCTTATGACACTAAAACTAGTAGGGATTACTCTACGATGTTGAATGCTTTATGGCTACTAATTCATTTGAAATATGGTTTACATCAAGTAGAATTTATTGTTAAATTAGGATTGATATGAATTTCAAATTGAAGCATATGGTTATTGTGTATAATCAAAATAATGAGGTTCTCTATTTAGAGGTGGATTTGGTTGTCTATTTCAAAAAACTTTATAGAAGCTAATCAAGTAACTAATAAAATATCATTGGACCATATTAATGATAATCTATTAAGAAATATTAGTGAGATTCCTTATATATATATATATATATATATATATATATATATATATATATATATATATATATATATATATATATATATATATATAATATATATATATATATATATATTTGTAGAGTATTTGAAAAATCTAGTTTATACAATAAGATTATAGTGCTTTAAGGATTTTGATAATTTATCTTGTAATTTATGAAATTATACTAGTTGAATCTTACAAAAAGTGTGATTTTGGAGGATGTTGTAATATCAAATTGCTAGCATATAATACATGAATAGATAATCACTTTGAAGTTTTACCTACTATAAAGTTAGTTTGGTCTACCAATAGGGTAGCAACATGTAGAAGTAGGAAGGGAATGTAACAAATGATAGTAGTGGACAGAAGGTTGTCAAGGGGTAATTTAAAGAGGTTGGTGAGACTAGCATACACTTTAAGGTATAAGACACTAACAGAGGTGAGGGTGATAGGAGAAAATACATTATAAATATGTTTTAACTTACCTTTTTGAGATCTAAAACTAATTAATGTGGAGTTAAAATAAAATTGAGAAATTTTAATATATGTAAATAAATATGAAATTTGTATATGCCCATAGAATATGTATTGATTAAATCCATGGAAAGGGAAACTTAGGGAATTAATGTTGATGGTTTTCAGTGTATTTAATAAAATATTAGAGTACCCTTGAGCTTATATAAAATGCACAAATAGGATAAGAATACACTAACATACACTTGAGACCCAACATTTCACTAGCAACCAAAGATAGGAGACCATCCTTAAATCTCCTTAGGCTAATATAATGGATGTTACCATATTATCTAGAATTAGGGTACAAAAGAGAAGTTTGTAAAGAAAAAATAATAATATTACCATAAAATAGATCTTAAATTTATATTAATAATATTTTATTGAATGAAAACCTAACATATACAATGAAATACGAGAAAAAAGTTTAGAAAAATAAGGGAGTGCTAACATTGGCTCTATGAAATACATCACCCTAGATAGAAGGTACAAAATATTTCACTCACAACTATTTCCAATGCTTAATCATCTTAGGCACGAGGTTAAAATTAATTTTCCCTTCTAAATCTTTTATTCCCAATCCCAATCTGTTGTTATGTCTAAGTCAAAGGATGTACTTCCCCTTCACTAGGGGCTTATTCTTAGGCTATATAATTTCCATTTGTCTCTGTCCTCTTATAAAGGCCCTAATATTAACCCTACTGATCTCATCTCAACCCCTACTATCACCATGGAGTTGACCAATGCCTTAAAAGATTGAAAAGGTTCCTCTAGCTCTCCTATGCTCACCTCTCCTCCCAAATAATGGGCTACCTAGGTCAATCCACAACATACCACCAAGATGAAAAATATTGAAACCTATGCCCAACCCTAAAAAGAAAAAAATTTCATATAGGAGTTCATCTCTGAGGATTCCTCTTCCTCCTAGACTACTAGTTCAGAAATGACTCCTAATAATTCCATCCCTAATGTTACTATGTTAGCCCCTAACCCTACCACACTTAATCTAGGCTCCCCTCCCCTCTCCCCTATTTTTTCCCTTAGTTCTTAGGATTTATCAGAGGTTGCAGGTAAAGTTAGTGAACTTCACATTGCATATAATTAAGAGATAAAATGACATCATCTGATGGATTTTATCCCAGCTCCACACTATAAAAAGAAAAATTAATAGACTAGAGGCTTTAGCTAAGGTGAAGGAAATGGCTTTTTGAGTTGTTGGGAAAGGAAAAGGACGATAGAGTTTGGATAGCTAATAATGACCTAATGTAGAGGCTTATGACATGGGAAAATTTGGATGAAGAGGTTAAAGCTCTTAATGTGAAGGTGGCTTCAGAGGAAGAAAAAGAGGAAATGATTAGGGTTATTAGTAACATCTATTGCAATAAGGAAATATTGAAAATAAAATTGGAATAAATTGTGGCCTATAGTAGGGAGATGTCTGACTAAAAATTTGACTTCTGTGTAGGTTATCTAGAAAGAGCTCAAGTGTAGGCATGCTAAGAAAAACAGATCCTTGGAGATGGCAATTGGTATTGCTATAGAGTTGAATCATGCCATTGTCAATACTAAAGTTGCATCCTCTATTATTACTCCTACCAAAGAAATGATAAAAAGGCTCTCCTTACATGAGAAAGTTAAAGAGATTAGCTAGGCTTGGCAATCTATTAAAAAACCTACTCTATAGACCACCAGTTCATGTCTTCGAGGGGTGGTTTCTTAGTGTTGTTTACGGATTTTTTTGTTTGTTTGTGTCTTTAGTTTTTGTTCTTCATCTTATTCTATTACCTTGCAATTTTTGTTGGTCTTAATGTTGGGTGTTCTCACAACTCATGAGATCCCTTTCATGTGTCGCCTGGCTATTATGTAAGGCTTTGGGCCCTCTCCTGCTTTATCAAATTAAAACTTTGGCTCTATGAGTATCACATGAGGATAATTGAAGCAGTCATCAGTTAGGAGGGACTTCAAAGAGATCAATACAACCTGGTTAGCAAGACTAAACACAACGAAAATGCAAGGACATGATGGAGGAAATGCATAAAAAATTGAATTATATCACGAAAAATGATTACAACCAATCGGTAACAACCGGGTTACAGAAACCGGCTCACAGGACTGCTAAAACATTCTCAAAATATAGAACAAGTCATAACCGGGACCTCAAATCTTAAGATCTATCTTCTATGTTGTGTCTAACTTCTTCGATTACATTTTAATGCTCTAATACAATGTTTTATATGATCCAAGGGGATCTAGATGGCCCAAAAGGGATCGAAACCTGAAGAACAAGACCTAACGTTTAAAACCAACAAGGTTGGCCTCCTCCAAATAAATTCTTCTAGAAAATCCAAAGGATGAAGTGTAGATCATGGGGAAATGTCAGCCACACACCAAGGAACATCAGAATCAACACTTAGGGATCTACAAGCTACGGAAAGGATCCAATAGATCACCAATGAAAATAGGTCCATGCAACTGGTAACAAAAAACTGTCTCAGAAACCGGTAGAGATAACTTGCCAGAAAATGCTCCAAATGCTCCATGGTTTGGGAATAAGGAAAATGATCAAGTCTTCAAGCAAAATCCAACTCCACGGGTTCTAGTGAGCCAAACCCAAGACACACAAAAATAAATCTTGAAACTGCAAACATAAAGCAAAACAAAAAGGAAATATTTTTGGTTAATGCAAGATTGCTATGAACTAGAGATGCTCCCACATCAGACATCTGGGGTTGTTGAAAAAATGAATGTCTCACTTTGCTAGGGTCAGATAAAAACCAAGGTGGTCTACCTCTACCTGATAAATCCAAGATGAATCTTCAACTAGTTTGTCCTTCCACATCACAAGACACTCCTTATACTAACTGATCTGGGTACTACGCTTAATCCTACTATCCAAAATGTCTTCAATCTGAACTAGTTCCTTCCAGGGTAAATTTTTCTCCAAGTCTACAATATTATCCTCACTGAATTTTGGGTCATGATACTAATGAATATTTGAAATGTTAAAAACGGATGAAATGCTCAAACTATCTGGTAACTCCACTTTGTATGCATTTCCAGAACTGAACTTTCTCAAAATCTTGCAAGGTCCAAACTTTCTCATCTGCAACTTGTTATAAGTTCCAATCAAGAATCTTTCTTTTCTCAGATACACCATCACTTCATCACCAACATCAAATTTATTATGTCTCCTCTTCTCATCTTCTTTCTCCTTATACTTTCTTTTCATGTCCTCTACATGTTTCTTAACTCGAATATGTAAGTGCTTCATGTGATCTACAAGTTCTTCTGCTTCTGAACTTCTCCGGTCTTCACTGCTAATATCTATTAGTACTGATATACCTCTAGGGTGTGCTCCAGCAACAATCTCAAAAGGTGTTCTTCCGATACTCCTATTTACTGAATTTTTGTAGGAAAAATCTTCTTGTGCAAGAATCAATTCCCAACTTTTGGTTTTGTCTCCAACTAAACATCTCAACAAATTTACCAAGCTTCGATTAACTACTTATGTATGTCCACCAGTTTGTGGGTGAAAAGTAGAATTGAAGTATAGATCTATCTTCATCTTCTTCCAAAGTGCTCTCCAAAAATAGCCAACAAACATAGTGTCTCTATCTGAAATTATTCTCTTAAGTAGTCCATGCAATTCACTACTTCCTTGAAAAATAGCTCTGCTACATGTAATGCATATGCTGTCTTCTTACAAGGTAGTAACTGAGCTATCTTCAAGAATCTACCCACTACCACAACTATAGAATCATTCCCTCTCTGTGTTTTAGGCAATCCAAGCATGAAATCCATGCTTATATCCTCCCAAGGTCTTACCGGTACTGTCAAAGTTTAATACAATCCCACATCCTGACCACTACCCTTTGCAACTTGACAAACTCTACAAATTTGCACATATTTCTTAACATCCTTTTGAATCTGGGGCCAAAAGTAATGCCCACTCACCAATGCTACTATTTTGTCAACACCAAAATATCCGGCCAATCCTCAACTATGTTTCTCCTTTATCATATTCTCCCTCATAGAACTCTTAGGTATGCACAATTGTATTTCTCTGAATAACATCCCATCCTAAATGAAGTAATCCAACCACTTGCTTCTATCTATTGTAACTGATTCTCCATATGCATCCCAAGGTTCTATAAAATCCAAGTCATTGTCATACACGGTCTTCAATTCATGAAATCCTAACACTATCACTCTCATCTCTATCAACAAATTCTTTCTCCTACTCAGTGCATCAACAACTTTGTTTGATTTCCCACTTCTATTCTTTAACACAAAGGTGTAACTCTACAAAAATTATACCCATCTCATATGTCTCTGGTTCAACTTACTATGACTGTTCAAATACTGTAAAGCTTGATGATCCATATATAACACAAACTCCTTAGGCAAAAGGTAATGTCTCCACTTCTTCAAGGCTTGAACTATGGCATAAAATTCTTGATCATACAATAAATATCTCCTCCAGTCATCATTCAATTTCTCACTGAAATAAGCTACTACTCTCCCTTCCTAACTCAAGACTCCTCCTATTGATGTTCCACTTGCATCACAATCCACTTGAAATACTTAATTGAAATCCGATAAAGCTAACACAAGCTGCTCAGTCACTTTCCATTTCAACAGTTCAAAAATTTGGTTTGCTCCAGTGGTCCACTTGAATTCCTTTCGATCTCCCCTCATTGTCTCAGTCATAGGGTTACAAATTGAACTGAAATTTTTGATGAACTTTCTGTAGAAACAAGCCAATCCATGAAATTATATTACCTCTCCAATGCTTTCCAGTGTAGGCCACTCAACAATTGCTTTTAATTTCTTAGGGTCCATCTTCAAACCATCCTCAAATATCACAAATCCTAAATAGACTAATTATTGCTCCATGAAAGTACACTTGTTAAGATTTATCAACAACTTTTCTTCCCTCAACCTCTACAAAACTTGTCTCAAATGCTAAAAATGCTCCTCTTTTTTCTTACTGAAAATTAGAATGTCATCCAAATATATAATAACAAACTTACCCAATAATTTCTTCAATATATCATTCATCAACCTCATGAATGTACTCGGTGCATTAGTTAACCCAAAAGGCATCACCAACCATTCATATAGTCCTTCATTTGTCTTGAATGTTGTCTTCTACTTATCTCCTTCTTTGATTTTGATCTGATGATATGCACTCTTCAAGTCTATCTTTGTAAAGTACTTCACTTTGCTCAAACAATCCATTATGTCATCCATCCTAGGCAAAGGAAACCAATATTTCACTATGATCTTGTTTATTGCTCTGGAATTGGTATACATCCTCCATTCTCCATTCTTCTTAGGTGATAATACTACTGGTACTACACAAGGGCTCATACTTTCTCTGATCAAACCTTTCTTCAACAACTCCTATACATGTCTATTCAACTCTTCATTCTCTGTTGATGTCATCTGGTGTGCAACCTTGTTAGGTAAACTAGCTTCGGGAACTAGGTCCATGCAATGACTAATACTTCTCACAGGTGGAAATCCATCAAGCACATTATCTGAAATGATGTCTTCATATTTTATCATCAAACGTTTTATCTCTTCCAGTTGTTTTTCTTCATGCTCCATATTCTCAGTCTTCTTAGGAACTAAGGAAAAACACATATTTTCATGTCGCAATCCATCTAAGAATTTCCTTCCATCCACCAAACACATTATAGCTTTCGTACAGACTTCACTCTTTAAAGGTTCCTCCAAGGGCAACAAGGTTTGCTTCATCCCATTGGCCACAATAGTGTATGTATTTTTCCTCCCATCATGTATTGCATGTCTATCAAACTGCCAAGGTCTACCCAACAAAAGGTGACAAATATCCATAGGCATAATATCACACAAGACTTCATCATGATAATTCCCTATTTTCAATTTCACCAAAAATTTCTCACTTACTAACAACTTATGTTCATCCTGAATCCATGCTATCTGATAAGGCCTAGGGTATTTCAATCTTTTCAAATTCAACTTGTTCACCATCTCTTCTGAAACAAGATTATTTGAACTACCACTATCAATAACAGCTTTACAACACTTACCAGATACCTTACATTTGGTCTTGAACAAATTATTCCTCTGCAAGGGCTCTTCATCTCTCCCGGTATGACACAAAACTCTCCTCATCATCAATAGTTCTCCATCTTCTAGTTTATTATCTAATCCAGTGGGCTTTCTTCCACCACTGTTGTTCTTCCAGTATTCTCTCTCTTCTTACACTCAAAAGAATGATGTCCTTTTCCTCCACACTTATAGCAAGTTCCTTGAAACACTCTCTTGTCTTGTCTTCAGTCATCTCTTCCAAAATTCTCATTCTAGTAGGCATTTAGTTCTCTCCTCTGGTACAAATTTCTATCATCTTTCTGGTATGAATTACCTTCTTTGCTCACTTCTTTGTTTGTTTTATGATCTGTACAGGTTCCTCTACCTCCAGTATATCCTCTTCCTCCTTGAAATATTCCTCTGGAAAACCTTCCACCTCTACCTCTCTGCCTCTGCTCATGTCTTTTGTTTAGCTTCTCTTCTGCTTTCAGGGCATACTGGTAAGCTTCTTGAACACTTTGTAATTTGATCAAACTGAGTTCATCTTGTATAGACACTTGCAATCCATTCAAATATCTTGCAACTTGTTCAACTTCATCATCAACATGTCTGGATCTGATGTTCAACTTGTAAAATGCTTCGGTGTACTCCTTCACACTAGGTTCTGTCTCAAATTCTGCAACTTTTGGAACAGATTCACTTGATAATCAGTCGGCATAAATTTTGATTTCAACTTAGCAACCATCCGATTCCATGTGTTGATCTTCTCTTTACCTCTTCTCTATCTATCATCCTTCAAATGCTCCCACCAAAGAGATGCATGACCTTTCAACGAGATACAAGCATATTTCAGCTTCCTTTCTTTTGCAGTGTTTTCAAAATTAAAATATTTCTCCATCTCCGAGATCCAGTCCATCAATTCATCTGAATCCAACTTTTCATCATATTCTGATGGGGTAAAATGAGGTTTAGTATTCACCCTACTTAAAACCAGGCTCAAAAACCTTTCCTCATTCGGATCAACCATCGATGGGTTTACTTTTTCTGTCGGGGCTTCTTCTCCTTCATCTTCACTTATATCTTCAATGTGTCAGCCTCTTCTCTGAGATTTCTCCGCGGCTTCCAACTAGGCTGCTATTCCTCGCAACATTTCCATCACAACAAGTTCTGCATTCCCATGAAGTCCACCACTCCCAGTTCCTCTTTGCACCATCTTTATGCCAGTCCTCTGTAGTTGTAGGTTGGATCCACAATCCACCACCCTACAACAACATTCTCAGGACAACGCAATCTCTAGAATGAAATCTCGCTCTGATACTGCTTGAAGCAGTCACCAGCTAGGAAGGACCTCAAAGAGATCAATCTAGACCAATCAGCAAGAGTAACCACAATGGAAATACAAGGACATGATGGAGGCAATACACAATAGATTAAATTATATCATGAAAATCCATTACATCCAATCGGTAATAACCCAGTTATAGAAATTGACTCACAAGCGTACTAAAACATGCTCAAAATACATAACATGGCACAATTGGGACCTCAAATCTTAAGATCTATCTTCTATGTTCTTTCTAACTTCTTTGATTACATTCTAATGCTCTATTACAATGATTTATATGATCCAAGGAGATCCAATCAACCCAAAAGGGATCAAAACCTGAATAACAAGACCTAACATGTAAAACCAACAAGGTCAGCCTCCGCCAATTAAATTCCTCTAGAAAATCCAAAGGATGAAGTGTAGATCATGGGGGAAGGTCGGACACATGCCAAGGAACATCAAAATCAATGCTCAGGGCTCTGCAAGCTACAGAAAGGACCCGGTAGATCACCAATACAAATAGGTCCAGGCAACCAGTAACAAAAAACTGTCGCGGAAACTAGTAGCGATAACTTGCTAGAAAATGATCCAAATGCTCCACTATTTGGGAATAAGGAATATGATCAAGTCTTCAAGAAAAATCAAACTCCACAGGTTTCGGTGAGCCAAATCCGGGACACATAGAAAGAAATGCTAAAACTGCAAACAGAAAGCAAAACATAAAGGAAATATTTTTGGTTGATGCAAGATTGCTATGAACCGGGTATGCTCTTGCATCAATAATATAACTTAGATTTAGGATAGCTTAAGTGTGTCAACCACAAAAGAAAAGAGATGAATATGGAACAAGGATAAAATAAGCATACACAAGGATAACCAATATATGCATACATTAGAGAAAATGGAAACCAACACAATATGAGGCACATTGTATAATATAGAAAAATTATAGAAATTAAAAAATTTAGATATAAAAATATATTTTAAAGGTTTATACAACTACAAGGAACCCTGTAAATGTTTATTTGGTCATTCTCTATATAACAATATTATGACATACTACCATAAGAAAACTAAAACTCCCTTCTTAGCCTTCTAAAATTCAACCTTAATGATTTAGAATTTTTTTTATTATATAAATTGGGAGAGGATTCAAAACCATATACAAAATGACCATTAATGCAATAGAGAGGAGTCTCACAGGGGGTGACACATTAGGAAAACTAAAATCCAAAACACAATAGAAAGACTAGCAACAACAATAAACATAGGGGGGACATGATTTATATTTTTCTCATCCTTGAAGTAATATTTCATTTTTTATCAATTATAATATACAATATCAAATACATGCATGTAAGAAAATTCTACCCAATAATAAAGAAAAAGTATCAAACCACTAATGAGAGTAAGAAAAATCATCCAATATATAAAATATGAGATTATTAATCACATCAATATATTGTTGGCAAATGCACACTCCAATGAGATATTGTAGGTGATTGAAGGTATTGTCATTGATGGCAACCTTACAATCATGTGATACCGACAGGAAGACACCGGCACTAGAACCGATAGACTCTACAACAGCACACAAAACACTGACATCGAAAAGGAAGAATATCGACACCTTGGCCAACAACAATTTTGTATTGATGTATTTTGTAATTAATTGTAAAATCTTTTGTAAGCCGACATGGTGGATTGTAATATGATTCATATATGTATGAGATCATTGTAGATCATTTAATTGTGAAAAAGGTATGATGCAAAATATGAATAGAAGGTAGCAGACCTAATATGCGAATTATTGGATACGGGTTTATGTATGTAGCAGAGCTTAAACCAGTACTAAATCTGGTATAGCAGATGCTAGTCTGAAGTAGTACAAGACATTGGATTTATATAATCCATTTTTGTAAGTCAGTGTGACTTCTTTTGTATTTGAGCAGTGAGCTCTAGGCACTTGGCCTTCCTACATGTGCAGGCCCCTATTGTAGCACTAATATTCTCTTATTGGCCAGTAAGTGAATATTGTGGGTCACAAATCCCATTGACGTTTTTCCCACACCGGTTTTCCTTGTTAAAATATTGTGTTATGGTGTTCTTTTCATGTTGTGGTTCTTGTTCTTATTTGCTACAATATTTTTGCTTTATTGGTACATAGTTTTAATATGTTTTTCATGTTATAAGATAAGAAAATTAATATACCGGTCAAATACTGATTCACGCCCCCCTCTCAGTATCTTTGGGAATCCTAACAATCGGTATCAAAGCTTGGTCCTCTATTTTCAAAAGCCTAACAACTTGAGGAAGATCTTGACACCGATAGAGATGGAAAACTTGAGAAAGCAATTGGAAACAACTGTTTCAGACTATGATGCAGAAAAGGTGAAGAATATCAAACTTGAGGATGATTTGAAGGTTGCTCAGGATGATTTGAGGACTTCAAGAAAATTACACTATAGCAAGGAATAAGAGAAGAGAACTTTGTGAGAAGATGAAGAAAGAGGAAGATGAAAAGGAAACTCTTAATGATCTGGTGAACCAACTGAGACAAGATAACTGTACAATGAAAAATGAGATGCAAGATATGACTATGATATTTTGTAAAGAAATTGAAGACAGAAAGAAGAATGAAGATGACTTGACTAGAAGACTAAATGATGCCAAAAATGAAAACACAAGACTTAGTCATGAAAATGATATGTTGAAGATAGATTTGATGCACACACAAAATGATAGAACTGAACTCATGAGACAGAAAGGAATCTTGGAGAATGAACTGACTGCTGCAAATCAACACAAAGAGAAATTCAAGAAAAGTTCAGAAGAACTTGTTGGTATGTTGAAGAATTAGAAACCTAATGGTGATACAAATGGCCTTGGCTTTGAAACTGGTGAAAGCTCTGGTACTGCAAACAATCATGATCATAGCAAATAGGCAAGACAACCTAATGCTTACAAATTCAATGGGAATTTCTTTAACTGTAACAAGTATGGTCATAGAGAAAATCAGTGTACATCTAGAAATTATTAGAACACTATTACACCCACCGGTCAATGTTCTAAATGCAACAAAGTTGGTCATAACTCAGAAAATTGTAGAATGAATGTAAGATGTTATGTTTGTGGAAGATTTGGACATCTATCTAATCAATGCAGAACACATACCAGCATAGGATATGGGAAAGCTATTCAGAAAAACAATGTGACTTGTTATGCTTGTAACAAAATTGGACATATTGCAAAATTCTGTAGAAGCAAGTCCCCACTAGGAGATTACAAAGGTCCTATTTTGAAAGGTAAAGAAAAGGTTGAAGAGGTAAAGAAAGAATTCTCAAAACAATGGATTAGAAAGTTAGATCAGAATGTTGATGGAAATACTCCTCCACCAGTAGAACAGAGTATCACTCCACTGGCAAGAGACTCTTCATCTAACTGAAGGAAAATCCTTGAGGGTTTAGCAACAAAATGAAACACATGCTATTATTCCCTCGGTTGATGGTGAGAAGCTGAAATTACTTCTATACCGGTAGATGAGTTAAGTTGTGACTTAACCGATGAGCAATAAATGTGGTAGTTGAAGAAAATGACATTATAAAGAAGGTGTTTTGGCTCCTTTTTCATTCACCAAGCATTTAAATCTTTGAGAGCGTGAAAATTGTTGAGCGAAGGTATCCTTAGCGAAAAAGTGAAGCAATTCATCAAAGCATTCATCCTTAAGGCAGATTGAGGTATTTATAACTATGGCTTCTTCATCCACTCCTGAATTTATTGCAAGCCCTACTATGATTGAGGTTGTTAAGCACCCTAGACTCGTTTTCAAACTGGTTCCTGAAATTGTGAAGAAAGATGATAGCATAGGTGCATTTTCTCAAATTCCTAAGGGAGTAGTATATGCTGAAGACCCTGGGATGTATATACATTTTCATATAGAGGAATTAGGTAATGATGAGATCAAAAATATGTATAGGACTGTGATTTGTGATGAATCTAGAAATATCAAGCCAAAACATAAGATAGTGGAAACCCTAGGTTTTACTGAAATCCTTAGTGTCCTAGATTTTCCCAAGGATACTATAAGGATTGTGCTAAGCAGAGTTCATGGTGAATTCAATTCATAAAATCACAAAGGAAGCCGTTAAGGCAGTAATAGGGTTACCTTCCACTAATAGCAGACCTGACACACAATGATAAACCTAACCGGTGCAACATTAGACAAAAGGTCCCTAAGGGTAAACGATGTAAAAGACATCAATGTTAGATTTATCAACATGATCTTAGGCTACAAAGCTACACATGCAAATAGGTTGAACTTAGTTTCTAGCCTATGTATTAAAAGTGCTTATGACATGGTTAATGATAATGCAAGAGTAGATGTATGTGAATGACTCAAAGATGAATTGATAGACAATCTAGGGAAGATTAAAGGAGATAAGAAAGGAACATTCATATTTGGAAATTTGCTTGTTTGTCTAATTTTGTACATAACTAAACAAGTACCCAGTATTGGTGCAAGAGATTTTGGCTTTGACATTCCGGTAGGAAAGAAACTATTGGATCTACTAAGTAACATGGGAGAAAACTGAGAGAAAAACTTAAATGAATATTTTCAAGCATTGAAGGATCGAATGAAAACTAGAATAAGACTATCATAGGCTATTGTGGACAAATATCAGAAAAAAATTTGTTTTGCAATCAAAAAAGATGAAATCTGGATGGAGGCAGTTGTCCCTAGAACTATCTGGGTAACTAAAATGGGCTATGAAACAGATGACAATATTATTGAAACTTATGCAAAAGCCTTCCTTGAAGGACCAAAGGAACCCACTGAGAAAGTTTTTGGAAATGCTGAAATAATTAAAAGTGGAATTCAGTCTAGAAAAAGGGTTAAGAAGGTGGAAGAAATGGTAAGGAAAGGAACCCGACAGGCAAAAGCAATTAAGGAAGATGTTTTGAAACAAACTGGTATAAAGGAAAGTGAGTTGGAAGGACTTCAACTGAAAGCTCATCTTTCATCGGTTGGAACCTCCTTTGAGAGTGATATGCCAACAGTATTTAAAAGGGTAGAAAGGAAAAGAAAACCCTCACCGGTACCCTCACCTACACCCAAGAAAACAAGGCAAAAGAAACAGGCAGTGCGGCCTCCAGTGAAAAAGAAGTTGACTCCTAAGAAGAAAAGGAAGGTAAAACAAGATATTGCTTCACTAGATAAACTCTTAAGTGAAATAACTGAAGATGGAAAATTGAAAAACATCAACAAAATATACAACACACTATCTGCAGATGACAAGGAAATCATAGAGAACAATGTAATCTTACACTTGGATATATATAAGAAATTTTTGATGGAAATTGTTGATGAAATACCAAATGATCTGTATAGGAGATTAGAAGCTAGAAGGTTAGCCATTGTTGAGATGGACAAGAAAATAAAGATTGAGAAATTACCTCCAGTACATCTAGTCAACTCAACTGATGAAATAGATAAACTAATAAGTGAAGCAAACCGGACAGTATTCTCCACTGCTTACCGACACGTAGCACTAATGACAGGTAGAGTGAATGAAGCCTCTAAGGAAACAATAGATGCATGGGATATATTCTTTGTAGAAAAAGAGAAACAGGAAGAGTTACTAAGACCTAAAACTATCAGAATATACCAAAAGGAGAAGGATAAGGGGAAAGGTAAGGTAGGTGGACCTCCAAGCCTGAAAATAACTGATAACTTAACCCCACCTCCTTTGGATACTCCACTAGTAGATACTACAGACAGTCAACCGGCTATTGAGAGTATGGAGACTCCATTAGAGGATACAAATCTTGAGTCTGAAGTTTTGTACACTGTAAATATAGATACATAAGAAGTAAATGTTGTGGTTGACAGAGAAACCACTGAGGATAAGAAGATAGATGTGACTACTGAGTCACCAGCTATAGATGCTGAGGTTGAGGTAAATGAAACTGTAAATATAAACATAGAAAAACCTACTCAGACAAAGAAATCGACAGAGGATACCACTGGTAAACCATTAGAGAAACCGGTAGATACAACAGAAAAACAATCAGGAGAACTGGCAATGGACAGTGCAGAGGTACAAAAACCAAAAGTGCATACAGAGACACAGATTGAGAAACCGGTTGTTGAGAGCTTAGAGAAACCTTCTAAGATACAGATTGAAAAACCGGAACAAAAGCAAGCTGAGACACAAGTTCAGACAGAGACAGTGCCACTGGCTAAAACTGAAAACCCCAAACCTTTGTTTGTAGAAATGCAAACACAGACTGACCTACTAGAGGTTGAACCAAGCAAGGTGATTACTACAACTGGTAGTATGGATATTGTAAGAACAATTGGACAGACATCTAGTACTTCCAAAGTAGAATTCTGACCTACAAATGTAACAGAGGTCTTATTGGATTCAATAAAGAAGATCACAGAGTGCAATGCACAAGCCTATAAGGCTATAGATGATACAATCCCTATTCGTAAATGGGTAGCACCTAAATGCATAGTGGATAATAAAGATTTTTTAGGTCAACTAGACACATTGTCTAAGTTTATCACCGGAAACATTTTGACAGTTGATCAAATAAATGAGTATACATTTAAAGAGAGATTGACTAAGGAAAAAAGAGAAATTCTTTGAGGAAATTGTGAAGAGAACAAGGAGAAAATGGACACCTTGTTACTGGATCTAGGAAAAACAATTTTGGATTTTAAGAAAATGTATAGGGAGACTTGTAAACAGACATCTTGACACAAGATATAGATTCTGAGATCAGCACAACTCAAACTGAAATAAACAATGTTGCTGACAATTTGATAGGAACATCCAATTCATTTTTGGAGATAGAAAAGAAAATTGGAGATCTAGAAGAGAAAATTGAGAAGTTAGAGAAGGACAAAGAAAAAGTTAAGGATAAGGCAAAGAGCTTGAAATGTAAACTTGGTCGAAAACTAGACTACCTCATTTCTTTGAGAAAAGAAATTTCTGAGGATCTGGTTTCTGGACTTAAGACACCAGAAGAGAAAATGTACATACTCACTGGTACAGTTCAGAGAACCCAAGAGGCATTACAAGAAAGCACAAGATTCAGTGACAGCCTAAAACTAATTTTGATAGATATATTCCAGATTGTAAACCACCGGTTACAAGAATCTAGGTAGGACTCCACTGACAGTGAATAACAACCTTTGTCATTGATGTCAAAGGGGGAGTAGTAGAGATGAGAAAAATAAAAAAGTAGAGATCATCTGCTTAGGGGGAGCACACATCTGGTACAATTTCTGGTATAGTTTTTGGCAAGAGTTTTGGACTTCAATTTTTGGATACATTCTTGAATTTTTCTCATGAGTGTTGCCTTCAATGCCAAAGGGGGAGATTGTTGGCAAATGCACACTCCAATGAGATATTGTAGGTGATTGAAGGTATTTTCATTGATGGAAACCTTACAATCATGTGATACTGACAGGAAGACACCGACACTGGCACCGACAGACTCTACACCGGCATACAGAACACCGACATCGAAAAGGAAGAATACCGGCACCCTGGCCGACAACAATTTTGTATTAATATATTTTGTAATTAATTGTAAAATATTTTGTAATCCAACATGGAGGATTGTAATATGACTCATATATGTATGAGATCATTGTAGATCATTTAAGTGTGAAAAAGGTATGATGCAAAATATGAATAGAAGGTAGCAGACCTAAAATGTGAATTATTGGATAAGGGTTTATGTATGTAGCAGAGCTTAAATCGGTACTTAATCTGACATAGTAGATGCTAATCTGAAGCAGTACAAGACATTGGATTTGTATAATCCATTTTTGTAAGTCAGTGTAACTTTTTTTGTATTTGAGCAGTGAGCTCTAGGCACTAGGCCTTCCTGCATGTGCAGGCCCCTATTGTAGCAGTAATATTCTCTTATTGGCGAGTAAGTGAATATTGTGGATCACAAATCCCATCGAGGTTTTTCCCACACTGGGTTTCCTCGTTAAAATATTGTGTTATGCTGTGCTTTTCATGTTGTGGTTCTTGTTCTTATTTGCTGCATTATTTTTGCTTTACCGGTACACAGTTTTAATATGTTTTTCATGTTATAAGATAAGAAAATTAATATTCCGGTGAGATGCTGATTCACCCCCCCCCCTCTTAGTATCTTTGGGAATCCTAACATATACATATTTTGAAAATATACAATCCTCACCGATGAATCTAACACTATAATACTAGTTGTCACCTAGTTTGAATTAACATAGAAAGAAATTTCTTGAAAATTATATGCTATGGAAAAATTTATGTAATGATAATTTTGATCTACACAAGAAACTAAACATTCATTCACTTATAATTAAAATTCTCATTTAGTGGTATTTTTAAATTATGGGCTTCATCACTCATGTTATTAATAGTATTAAAATATTATAATGTTATATCTTCTATAGCTATTTGTTCCCACAATACAAATGAGTCATTATCTTTGGAGTAAAAAATGTTATTTTCATCAAAGGTGAAGGCTTTGATTAACTTATAATTATAACAATATTTGGTATATTTGGTCAACAAAATATCTTATCATCACAATTATTGATGCAATCATCTATAACATCCATGATTCTAGTTTGCATCCACATTATCAACATAAGATATATGATTCTCATAGCACAATCATCATGTGAAAGAGTGCATTTCCTACACTAAAGATATATGATTTTATATGTAGTGACATGTCACCAATTTTATATTAATCAAGGAAAATTTCTTAGAATCAATAGCCAAATTTGTCTACACCACTACTCCTATTATATCATATGTACTTGGAATTAGGAAGCCTATAAGCTACATGCTAAATTCTATGATATCAGTTTGTTCAAGAAGATAATATATGAATTATAGATATCTTAACCATGTTTTGATTCATTAAAATAGTTGTAGATAATTCATTAAATAAATGATGGTCATAAAATATAATAACTTAAGATAGTCTATCAAATAATTATTCATAAGTTTGTTTTCTAGCTCGATTGTTGGAATGTACATGATAAATAATTTCAATATTTGACGTAGTTGGATATGAATGACCTATGCTGACAAAAATACCATGATATGTACTATTGCATACGCTATCTTGCTCAAATAATTCACTAATTTTACTACATTTATGAGTATCTTCCTCACAATAAATATCTTAAAGCTAATTAATTTCAACCTTGAATACACTAGAATAAATATTTGAGGGTGTTATTTCATCCAGATATCATTTTATGCTTCAATTTAAAACTTATCCCATCCATATATGTATTTAATATTTATTGGATTCATCTCCTTTGATATTAAACTTAACAAATCTCAAGAGATTCACAAAACATGCAAATACATGGAAGTATATAAAGCCTACTTTCATTAGGGATAATAGAAATAGAAGTATCTTCCTTTTTATTTAAATATAAAGTAGAGTCTTCCTTATTCATATTAATGATAAAAAAATATTAAGTAAGAAGAGATAGATCTGTTGGTATTTTGGTATGGTTTTGTCATTGATGTCAACACCTACTAAAACACTAGCACTTTGGAGATCCAACAACATTCACCGACAAGCAAGAAACTATTGCACAGTTACTGGTATTTGATACACCAGCAAGATATAATGATCACCAACACTTAGAATGGCATGGAAAACACTTGGTAATGTTGAAGACATCGTCTGGACATCTTGTCTTAGAGTTTTGTTCAATGGTATATTCATAGTTGCATATTTGTTATTACCAACAAATAGGTCTAGGGTTACACCAGCAGGTTTATCATTTCCACATCAACATGGCATGCTATGGAGATGATTAAATATTGTTGTAAATGCATTAAACCGACATGTTCAATCGGTTATTGCATCGGATATTATATTGTTTGCAAAATGTTTTTATTGTAATATCTTGTAGAGCCGACCTACTAAAATTGGTCTTAGGTTATGGTATAAATGTAAGATCTTATTTGTAAGATCAAATGTGGAATGTGAAAAAGGATTGTGTGAAGGTATATGCAAGATTAAGCAGAGCTATACACACAGACATCATCTAAAGATTGAAGGAGGGTTTTTGTGGAAGCATATCAGCATTACACCGGTACTGAATCCAGCATATGAAGATGCTATTTTGTGCAGTACATTCTTATTGGATTTAACCATCCAACTGTAGTTAGTGTGACTCCCATTTTATAATTGAGTAGTGAGCTCTAGGCTGTTGGCCTTTCTGCATGTGCAGACCCCATTTATGTACACTTACTATCTACAGTAGTATCATTTGATTGTAAGTAAGGTTTTCTACCATGGTTTTTCCCCTTACAGGGTTTCCACGTACAAATATTGGTGTTATGTGTTGTGGATGACTTTGTGTTAATGTTTCATGCACTAATCCTTTCCGGCATAGCAATTAACTGTTATAACTATCTACCAGCATACTTAACTGGTTTAACGGTATTAAGCATTAAGTTGGTTAAATTGTTTATGGTTTAAATTTATTTGACAACTGAGTCACCCCCCCCCCTCTCAGTTGTCTCCAGGACCTAACAATTGGTATCAGAGCCTAGTCCTCTTTTGCAGAAGTTTAATAGCTTGAGGAGATCCAATGTCTGCTAATTATTTCAGGAAGGAGAGTCATAAACATGATGGAACCAACTATGGCATATGGAAGATCAGAATGGAGACACATCTAAATTGCATTGGAAAAGACATCTGGGAAGTTACAAAGAATGGTTATACTGCTACTATACTAGGTCAGCCCAGTCCAACTAACTTGACAAAGATGAGAAAAATAATTGCAAAGCAAGAGAAGCACTTTTGAGCGCATTATCAGATCAACAAATTATGGGACTATCAGATAGGTCTACTGCTAAAGCTATTTTGGGATCATTTGGAAACATTGAATGAAGGAGATTCCATAGTCAAAATTGCAAAACTTGAAAGCTTTCGAGTCAGGTATGAACATTTGAAAATGGAAGAAGATGAAAGGATTTCTACTTTTATGGAAAGAGTAAATGAAATTATTTTGGGTATTAAATGTTGTGGAGGAACCTTAAGTGAGGATTAAATTGTTTCAAAAGGTCTAAGAGGATTGCCATCGTCATATAAAATGAAAGTCACTGCTATAAATGAGTTAAGAATAATGCCTAATACATCAGTTACTAGGGATACATTGATTGGGAAACTTTCAGCTTTTGAAATTGAAGAATTTGGTCATGTTGCTACTATAAAGACAGATTTGGCCTTTAAAGCATCAACATCATCTTCTCCATCATTTGACAAATCTGATTGGAAAGCCTTTTATGCAAGAGAACTTGAATAAAGTAGGAATGAAAATGAAGAACTTGAAGAACTTGAAGCACTATTTGCAAGGAAAATGCCTAAAGGTCCAGTTGGAAGTAAGTATGAAGGTAAAACACCCTTTAAATGTTTTAACTGCAATAAGATTGGTCATATGGCTTCAAGATGCCCTGATAGACATGCTAGACTAAGAGAAGAAGCTAGAAGAAAATACAAGCCTAACCCTGAATATCAGAGATACAGATTTAAGAAGAATAAAGACAAATCTTGTTACATTGCTGATGAAGGTGTGACTGATGATTCTGATGAGGATCCAATAGACAATGGATGGGTTTTTGTTGCTATAACAGAAGATCAACCGGTAGTAGAGGCCCTGACAGCTAAAGTTGAAGTAAAGGATGAATGGATCATTGATTCAGGATGCTCACATCATATGATAGGAGACAAAGGTAAATTCTTGAACTTTCAAGAATACAATGGAGGCTTAGTGAGATTTGGAGATGACAAAGCTTGTTCAATCAAAGGTAAGGGTTCAATATCTCTTGATGGTAGGCATAACACTGACAATGTCTACTATGTTGAAGGATTAAAGCATAATCTTTTGAGTGTTGGTCAATTAGTTGAGAAAGGATTTTAGTTACAATTTAAAAATGGAAAATGCAAAATCATGAACAGAACTGGTTTGGAAATTGCAACCAGTAATAAGACTAGAGGTAATATCTTTCATTTGAATAACAATGAAAAGACATGCTTAATTGCACATATAGATGAAAGTTGGTTATGGCATAAGAGACTCTGTCATGTAAACTTTGATTGCATGGTAAAGATTAGTACTACTAACACAGTTAGAGATTTACCTAAAATTATCAAACCTCATAATATAGTATGTAAGAAATGTCAATTTGGAAAACAAGTTAGAGCTAGTTTCAAAAGTATTCTAGAAAAATCAAATAATGCTCTTAATTTGATTCACACTGATTTATATGGTCCAGCTAGAACTAAAAGCTTACAAGGTGATAGATATTTCATGATAATCATCGATGAATATTCTAGAATGTGTTGGGTTACTTTTCTTAGAGAAAAATCAGAAGCACTTGGAAAGTTCAAACTATTCAAAGCATTGGTTGAAAATGAAACCAGTAAGAAAATCAAATGTTTAAGATTAGATCAAGGAGGTGAATTTACATCTAAGGAATTTAATACATTCTGTGAAGTGAATGGAATCAAAAGACAACTATCAGCACCTCAGACACCACAGTAGAATGGAGTTGTTGAAAGGAAAAATAGAACTATCTTGGATGCAGCAAAAAGTATGTTATCAGAAGCAAACCTACCACATGTGTATTGGAGAGAAGCAGTCAACACAGTGGTCTATACATTTAACAAAGTTCACATCAAAGGTGAAACCGGTAGGACCCCTCATGAACTATGGTTTGGTAATACTCCCACTCTTAAGTATTTCAGAATTTTTGGAAGTAAATGTTATATCAGAAGAGATGAGTATATTGGCAAATTTGATCCTAGAAGTGATGAAGGAATATTTCTTGGTTATTCATCTAAGAGAAAAGCATATAGATGTTTTAACAAGAGATTGCAGAAAATTGTTGGGAGTACAAATGTAAAGATTGATGAACAATTCAGAGGAACTTCAAGGTATATAGACTCTGAACCGGCAACATAAATTTTGACAAATGAACCTACTCTAAATCCACCGGTACAGAATGAAGATCTAGTTACCCTAGTATCATCTGAGGATTCCACAGTAATTGAGGAACAACAACAAACTAAGACACCCCGGTATGTAAGATTGAATCATTCTGAAGATCAGATAATTGGAAACAAGTTTAAAGGAGTTATGAGAAGAGGAAGATTGGCAAATGAAGAGGTATGTATTATTTCTAAAATTGAACCATCATCTATTAATGAGGCATGTGAAGATAAATTTTGGATTAAAGCTATGGAAGAAGAATTAGAAGAAATTGAGAAAAACAACACTTGGACATTAGTTCCTTGGCCTAAAGATAAAAATGTAATTGGAACCAAATGTGTATTTAGAAACAAACTTAATGAAGATGGTAAGGTTGTTAGAAATAAAGCAAGACTAGTGTGTAAGGGATATTCTCAGAAAGAAGGAGTTGATTAAAATGAAACCTTTGCACCGGTAGCTAGAATTGAGGTAGTCAGATTATTTTTGGCTTTTGCAGCACACAAGAACTACAAAGTTTATCAAATGGATATTAAATGTGCATTTTTGAATGGAGATCTTGAAGAGGAAGTATACATTGAACAACTTGATGGATTTTCTTTGATAGATGACAATGATATGGTTTGCAGGTTAAGAAAAGCTCTGTATGGACTAAAACAAGCTCCAAGAGCTTGGTATGCAAGAATGGATAAGTATCTTTTAAAGATTGGTTTTACTAAAGGAAATGCAGACAATAATTTATATTATAAAGTAACTAATGATGACATCTTGATTATAGAAGTATTTGTTGATGATATAATCTTTGGAGGAGAAGATGGATTATGTAAGGAATTTTCTATTAAAATGCAACAAGAATTTGAAATGTCTATGATTGGAGAAATAAAATTCTTTTTAGGATTGCAGATTTCATAGACTAATAAAGGTATATTCTTGAGTCAATCAAAATACTTAAAAGAGTTACTAAAGAAATTTGGGATGGAGAACTCTAAACCGGTAAGCACACCTATGACAACAAATGACAAATTATCACAAAGGAATGAATCTACACCTGTTAATCCAACTAGATACAAATCTATGATAGGAGGTTTACTGTATTTGACACAAACCAGACCTGATATTATGAATGCAATATGTATTGTTTCAATATTTCAAAGTAATCCTTGAGAAAATCATGAATCAGCAGTAAAAAGGATTTTTCGGTACTTACAAGGCACTATAAATCTTGGATTATGGTATCCTAGAGATGAAAACTTTGAATTATGTGCATACACAGATGCAAATTGGGCAGGAGATGTGGATGATAGAAAAAGCACCACCGGTGGAGCATTCTTTCTTGGAAACAGACTAGTTTCTTGGTTGAGTAAGAAACAAAGTTGTGCATCTTTATCAACAGCAAAATCAGAATATGTTGCAGCAGCAACTAACTGTACACAGGTACTATGGCTTAAGCAAATGTTGAAATACATAAAAGTAAAATGCAAGGAACCTATTACTATCTATTGTGATAACACTGCAGCAATTGATATATTTAAGAATCCGGTATTACATTCTAAAACCAAACATGTTTCTATCAAACTGAATTTTCTAAGGGAAAAAGTTGAAGCAAAGGAGATAAAACTGGTTTATGTGAATACTAAAGAGCAGATTGCAGATATTTTCACTAAACCTTTGCCTAAGGAGACTTTTGAATATCTCACAGATCAGCTTGGAGTCATACCACCACCGGTAGAGACTTAGACAGTTGATGATTGTGATCAACTGACAGAATTAACAGAGAAAGCTTTTATTCCGGTCTTTGATGAGGAAGCTACTTCTTAGGGGGAGTAGTTGGTATATTGAATTGATTGGTATTTTGTATATGAACTTGGTTTTATTGTAACTTTGGCATTTGATGTCAAAGGGGGAGAGATATACATGGAAAAACACATTATCTTTATTATGTTTTGGGGAGAGATTGGTATTGAAAAACTTTGGAAAACACATGTTGCTCCTAGGGGGAGAGATTGTTGTTTAGGAGAGATTATTACTTTCTGGTTTTAATCTTTTTGGAGATTGTTGGTTTTTGGTACTTGGCATTTTTATTTTGGCACTTTGATGGTTTTTCCATCTTGCGTTGCCATCAATGCCAAAGGGGGAGATTGTTGGTATTTTGGTATGGTTTTGTCATTGATGTCTACACCTACTAAAACACTAGCACTTTGGAGATCCAGTAGCATTCATCGACAAGCAAGTAACTATTGCATAGTTACTGGTATCTGATACACCTGCAAGATATAATGATCACCGACACTTGGTAATGTCGAAGACATCGTCTTAACATCTTGTCTTGGAGTTTTGTTCATTGGTATATTCATAGTTGCATATTTGTTGTTACCGGCAAATAGGTCTAGGGTTACACTGGCAGGTTTATCTTTTCCAAATCAACATGGCACACTATGGAGATGATTAATTATTGTTGTAAATGCATTAAGTTGACATGTTCAATCGGTTATTGCATCGGATATTATATTGTTTGTAAAATGTTTTTATTGTAATATCTTGTAGAGCCGACCTACTAAAATTGGTCTTAGGTTATGGTATAAATGTAAGATCTTATTTGTAAGATCAAACGTGGAATGCGAAAAAGGATTGTGTGAAGGTATATGCGAGATTAAGCAGAGCTATACATGCAGACATCATCTGAAGATTGAAGGAGGGTTCTTGTGGAAGCATATCAGCATTACACTGGTACTGAATCTAGCATATGAAGATGCTATTTTGTGCAATAAATTCTTATTGGATTTAACCATCCAACTATAGTCAGTGTGACTCCCATTTTGTGATTGAGCAGTGAGCTCTAGGCTGTTGGCCTTTTTGCATGTGCAGACCCCATTTATGTACACTTACTATCTGCAGCAGTATCATTTGATTGTGGGTAAGGTTTCCCATTGTGGTTTTTCCCCTTACAAGGTTTCCATGTACAAATATTGGTGTTATGTGTTGTGGATGACTTTGTGTTTATGTTTCATGTACTAATCCTTACCGGTATAGCAATTAACTGTTATAACTATCTATCGGCATACTTAACTAGTTTATCGGTATTAAGCATTAAGTTGGTTAAATTGTTTTTGGTTTAAATTTATTTGACAACTGATTCACCCACCCCCCCCCCTCTCAGTTGTCTCCGGGACCTAACAAGATCATTGCATGCATATTCTTTACTTAAATATAGTACATGACTCTCCTAAAAAGAAAAATGATTATAAGGAAAACTACCAAGCCATTCTCTTGCTCCTTCATATAATGACATGGGAAATAGTAGCATCCATAAGAATTAGAAAATTATTGCACATGTGCATACCTGTGAGATAAGTATTTCCAACCAAATCTCGACATTTGATTGTAGACTTCTCTTTTTATGGGATTCATAATATAAGTTAGCTAAGATATATATAATTGATTTTTAATGCTTAGAAGTTGGGTATGGAGAGGTATTCCTTTCTATTTATTATTTCTATAGTTTTGAACTTAAAATAAAGATTTAAATAGCTCCTTTGTACATAATGTTGAAGTTCATTGTGGTGGGTTATAATTTCACTGAAATCTAACTTGAGTATGCCATTTTTTAAATGATTAGATGGAGATAATATATAAGTAAGAGGATAACTAGGTAAGGATTTTCAATAGTAATGTTATTCTTCATCATTATCATTAGTGTTTATATGGTACATATGGAGAAATAGACCTAAGGTATTCATAATATCATAGAAGCATGCTATAAATTCATAAAATGTACTATTGAAATTTACTCTAATATAATTATAATTTCCATTTCATAAAATAAATTCTATTTCATTAAGAAAGGATAAGGGAGAAAGTTTACCTTGAACTTCCTATTAGATCAATTTTAAGTATTCTTTTAACACTAGATTAGGTTTCAAACTACTATAAAATTTATCTTTTAATAATTGATTGAAAACTTCTAAAGACAAATATCTTAAAGTAAGATTCATATACAAGGTAGAAAATTGTTAGGTCTTCTTTCACCAGTATAGTCTTCAATAGAATCAATCCATGATATGGATAAACTAGAGAAATACAATTTCTATTTTTAGGGTTTCAAAGTTATAACTCATCTCCTTTATATTTAAAAAATAAAATAAAAACAATTCAACGATACAGAGTGATGTGCGAGAGAAGGAGTGGGAATGGAGTGAGGGTTTTGGCTAAGGAGGCACAAGATTCTGCAGATGATGAAGGCGATGGGGAGGATGATCTCTTCCCCTTATGGGTTGGTTTCCTTCTTTGATGCTCTTCGGAGTGCTGCCTTGTTGCGGTCCTGGATGGCCTTGCCTGCTGCCGAGGAGATGTGACGGATCCTCTGTGTGGGGTTCTCTTTCCCCTTATCGATCCTAGCTTTTGGAATGTTGTGTCCCTTGTTCTTGCAGATGGAGCTTCCTGTGGCTGGCTTCCAGAGACTTCTTTCTACATGGAAGGCCTTCGGAGGGGGTCTGGCCCTTGCGGCTCATTTGTTGTTCTGTAGGCTCTTGGTCCTCTGTTTCACTATCAACAAAGTCTTTTTCTACTGATGCTTGCCTTTTTTCCTCCTTGTGTTGGTGCTAGTGGAAGTGCAAGGTGGTGCTTCACGTCCTTTGGTGATTCAGGAAGGTCTCCATTGTTTCTATGATGGGTGTTGTGTCTTTCTATACTCTATTCATTGGGGGTAAGGTTTTTGTTGATGCCTCTATTTCTTCCCCTTGGGGTGCGGTGGTGGTTCCTCTTATCTGGGACCTTGGCAGTATATCTCAGGTTTTCCCTTTAGGATGTCTTGTGCCTTGAGTTTTGGATCTAGCTCTTCTAAAGGGGATTTTATGCCTTGTTGTGGGTCTTTCTCCATCTGTCCCCTTGGTTTGGCTTTTGTCTCTCATATCTCACCCTGTTGGGTTGTTTTCTTCCATTCCTATTGAGGTGTCCACGTGTTTTATTGAGGTTGCGATGGTGGGGTTTGGTAACAATAGTTATCCTATTGAGGTGGATTTAGTGGTTGTGATGTCTGTTGGCAGGAGTAAGGGGAAGCTTATGGATTACCTTGGTTGTTGGTGGTCTATTTCTGGGTTTGACAGTTGGATGCCTTTCAGGTCTGTTGCTGGTGGTCTTGGAAGTTCATTTTCTGGTTGTTGAATCCTTGCTTTCAAGTTCTTTTTTGTCTTTCCCTATTAAGGTGGGGATTTTGGGGATGCTTGTTGGCTTGGATGTTGTTATGCTTTGGCCTCCATTTTAGCTTAATGTGGTTAAGGGAGCCACTTCAAAACCTTTTTTGTGGTTCTGGGAGCCTTTTCAAAACCTAGGCATGAGGTTAGGGAAGCCTTCCAAAATCCACTTTTAAGGTTGAGGGAGCCTGGAAAAACCCCACTCATTGTTTTTTTTTCTTCAGGGCTAGGTTCGATGCTGGTAATTTTCAAGGGCCTAGTCTAGCCAGTCTTTGTGTTTGGTTAGGATATGGTTTTGCTGAAGATGTCTTGATGATTTTGCTTCAAGTTAAGGGTGCGTGGGAAAACCTTGCTTGTTGGTTGAGAGTGCCAGACAAACCCTTGTTTTCTATCTTCATGATCTACTAGGTGTTTTAGATCCGTTGGATCTGTCAACTTGGTAATCTTGTTGGCTTATGTTTAGTGTTGGTTGTTGGGTGTCTTTGATATATTTACTTGTAGTGTCCTGTTGTTGGGTCCAGATCCCTGTGTTATCCAGAGGTTTTAGGTCCCTTCAAATCTATTGTATGGGATTTTTGGTCCTCTCAAAACTTGTTTATCCTCATAAAAAACTAATCATGACTAAGATAGGATAAATGAAATATATTATATAAAGATAATGAAAAAGTCAAGTACAAATTATTTTCTTTTCCTAATTTATAAAATATAAGATGTTTATCCTTTTTAGTATTTCATATGATAATTAAGGAGATTAAAAAAAATGCCTAACTAATTATAAACCTCACAATTTTACTTTATTAAAAATTTGTGTATATTTTCAATTGAATCCCCTTCTGACTTATACACACACATTTATGTCTCACATTAATTTCTAGATTCTTAGGTGGCTGATACACCATATAATATTTAGTATAGTTGATGACGCCAAGTCATGAATAAAGGGAAGATAAAAACTAAAAGCTACAAATAAAAGAAATTATGTACTTGAATATTTTAAGGTGGTGGTGTGAGTACAAATAGTATTATAGTGGTGTTGAACACTATATTTGATATAAAAAAAAAATATATATTTCCATAGGCGTGAAGACTAAAAGATTTTTCGGCCAATAAATTTTATCGAGCATTTCAAAAGAAGCTTCATCGAAAGAATGCTTTCATCGAAATAAAGTATGATGTGTAAAGCACTAAGGAAAAGTGTTTCGGCAAAAAGTCACCTTCGATAAATACAGCAAACCGCTCATCGATACTCCAAGTTTCATCGAAAAGTGAAAACAAAAAGCAAAAGGCAAAAAGTGATTTCGAAGAAATATAACTACCGAAGAAACTCATAAAGCATTCATCGAAATGCAAATCTCATCGATAACATAATGTCGAACAAGAACAGAGGTGTTTTATCGATAAAAAAGGATATCGAAGGAAAGAGACTTTCGAAGAGCTTGCATAAACTTTCACCGAAGAATGAAACTCATCGAAATATGGTTTCGATGAAACTTGTGCATGACTCATCGAAAGAAAGTTTATCGATGAAAAGATGGTTTCGATAAGTTTTGAAAACGGTTTTTCGACATGGGCTACTCACCGAAAAAGTAATATCGAGGGAAATGAGCTTTCGATGAAAGATCAAAATGCTCGGTTGAAGACAGGGGTTTCATCAAAAACTTGACTTATGATCATTTTGATCGAACTGTACTTCCCACGAAAGAGTTAAAGGCTCAAGTGAAGAGTGTCACATCTACAATTAAGTTTAAACATTTGAATAGCCGTTGTAGACGCAGAGACATTAACTGTGCACAATTTGCCCATGCGATTACAGCTGAATTAATCGAATCTTCATAAGAGCCAGATCGATGCCAAGAAACTGAAAATTGTGAGGAGCTTGCAAAATTCGTGAATGACAATCAGAAGAGCTAGACATTTCTCCAAGTAAGTGTAACTTCTCGTATTTTCTGAAATTATGGAAGCGTCTTCTTCTTCTTCTAAAAAGAGTAGGAAAGGAAAAGAATTAAACCCTGAAGAGAAGCCCAAAAGGCAGAAGAAGGAAGGGAGAGCTCTGACTCAGGATTTGCTAGACCAATGTCCCACATCTAGTGTAAGGTCTAAAAAGATCAAAAGTGAAGAAGAAGGATTGGACGATAGATTTGAAAATTTGGGAGACATATGGACCGAAATCAGGGGACATGAATTGTTCCTATTCAGTTACAAAAGAAGGGATGCTCCTGAACCCATTAGTAATCTGTGGAAGAGAAGCTTAGGGAAATTAGTAGTCCCGAATGTATTTGTGGATGTTGAACTGATGAAAGCTTTGGTAGATTGTTATAATCCGAGAACCAAAACCATATATGACTACCGAGGCAATCCCTTGGTGGTGATTAACAAACAAACTATTGATATGGTATTTGATTTAGACTGGGAAGTAGAAGAGAGAATCGATATGCAGAAACTGTCACAAGAATTCTTCAGCCTAGAAAACATTTACAGGACATGGAGATTACCTATTCACCAGCCGAAAGTGGGTGGGTCCTTTGTTCCATTCAGCAAAGATGACAAGGTGCCGTTTGATGTCAATCACTTCCATCCATATTTTAAGTATACATATTATGCTGCAGCCCAAGTATTAGGCTTAGAGGCTCATCCTCTCATGGATATAGGGGTCATGGTTCTGTGTGCTGACTTACAATCAAAAGACCCGAGATCATTTGATTATGCCACTTATGTTGCAGAAGCCTTAAATCACGGGTTGGAGAAGTTAAAAGGGGATCTTGTGAATGTCCATTTTTCATTGTACTCTTTGTTAATGCATATTATTCTTTATTGTGGACAAGAAATCAATTTCTGGTCAAATGATTTCTGCATCAGAGCTTATGATAAGAATGGTTTGAAGAAACCAGTTCAGTTGTGGGTTTCCGCATGGGATCAGAGATTCATGAACAGCCAGTACTGGCACTTTCAGGAATATTTTGTGAAACCCCTCAGTGCGGCCTTTGGGCAACATAGGGATTATACTCTGTCCCCTGAAATTAAAAGATTCCTCAGGCCAAAAGACTTCTCTCCAGAGTCCCAGATTGAGCACAATTGGGGTGATTGGTATTGTCACGATAATCATACAGAAATCAGGGTATTTGGGTATGAAGGAAAACCACACATGCTTCCAATTACAGTACCAAACAGGGTGGCTAGCTTGGAGATTGTAAGACAATTATCTATTGTCAGTGCCAAACATCTTACAGATTTCGGTAAACAGTCCATCGTTCCAGGTTTATTGGTTTTTTCTGATTTTATTGTTAAAAGTTCAAAAAGCTATCATTTACTTCAGAATAAGTTAGACTACTATGGCATGACTCTGGGTGAACCTAGAGAGAACTTTGATCCTGAAGGGTATATAAGAGCTGCCAGGGCGTCACAAAAACTCAAAGCTGGAATACATGTGGCCAAAATGCCAGATGACTTGATTAAAAATCTTGAAAGAGAGGAGGCCAGGGTTTTGAGAGAAAAGAGTGAATTGACTTGGGAGGCATTCAAATGGAAAAGGGCAAGGGGGATGGTGGATGGAGATTTACTTGGAAACCTCCAAGATCCTCTGGAAGTAGCTAAAAGGCTACTTCAACATGAAGTAGAGATCATGCATAGAGTGCCCCCACAATTCCTTCATTTTATCAACACTGAGAAGGATAGTCAACCATTGGCTCACATGTCACCAAAATCAACTGCTAGTAGTATCCCTGCTGATTCTCCTAGAGAAGATTATCCTCCTGGTTTTGAAGCAGAGGTGAATGTGGACACTGGTGAAATTAACATTAAAGATGTCGTCGATACAAGGATGACTGAACATGAAGATTTTGTTGCTGATGATGGATTCGCCTCTTCAAGGGAATTCCTTTCATTTTTATACCAGTATAAAGGGGCACATGTGAAACGAAGCATGGCTAGAAGGCCTGAAGAAGAATAGATGAAGAGACTACAGGATGAAATCGATATCCTCATGAAAGATATGACCCCTGAGAAAGGGAGAAAATTATTAAAAGAGGCCGGTGTGATCATCTTTTCTGGTTGGGATATAAATTCAGCACTTCTGTTTGATGGATTCTTGAAAAAGCAAGACCTGAATCAATAGGTATTGCCTCAAGAAATAGACAAATTATTCCTAGGCTCCGGATATGATCCTGATAAGAAGGCTCTCCTACAATGGGCGTTATATCCAAAGGGAAAGAGGCCTATTATTGTAGATATTGAAGAAACCTTTGGACATCTCATGGTTCATCAGGTTGGAAAGACTGACCCTAGGGTCACTGCCAAATTAAACTTGGATGTTGCTAGATTGAATTTGGACCAAACAGAATTTTTGGTCAGAGAGAACATCACCTATAAGGGGTTGTACGAAAAATCTAAAGAGGAGAATCAAAAGTTGCAAGCAAAAATATTGCAACTTGAGACAGGGACTCCCATAAGCGAATACACCTCATACCCCACAGGACGTAGCTTGGATGATGTTTCTGATGCCCTGTACTGGAAGTATCAAGCAGATAAGGCTACCAAACGGGCAAATAGTATCCAGCAAAAGATGGATAAAATGGTCAATGATATCATCGGACATCAATTCAACACCATGCTTTCGCATGTTGAACCATATTGGAAGGTGTACAATGGAACTATAAAAGCATTAAGGGAGCATGAGAGATTAAAAGCACGATTGCATGAAGTACTGAATAGTGCTGATACAATGACGCCAGAGGAGAAAACTAAAGGGATAGCGTACATGGAGAATCATGTTAAACTTGAAGATACGTTGAGAAAGGATCTTAAGGATTTGGATGATGGGAGACCTATTGGAATGCCCTCGGTCTATAAAGAAGGAGAAGTAATATCCCTGGAGGATTTGCGGAATGAGCTCATCAGCGTCAAAGATTGGGCTTTGTCAGAAATGGATCGAAGTAAAGACATGGCACCTACCATCAACCAGATGATATTCAAATACCTGTCGCAGGGAGAAGAATTGAAGAAACAGAGTGCTAAAATCAAAACCTTCAAAGATGATGATTATATTCATCATTTAGGAATTCTTAATCTCTTTTTGCTTAAATTTGTTAGAAACATTCAAACTAATGATTAGTAATTCGAAAAGACATGTCTTTTCATAAATAGCTTTCGTTCTCATATATATATGAGAATGGTCTTTGTAATATGTAACAAGATGAAATAGATAAGAGCAAGATAGCAATGTATGATAGCCTGTAAGTCTTCTGTTATACAAACCATAATGGAATACATGTTATGATCAATTGTTTTTTCTTTGCGTATGTGCTATGAATTATTTCACTTTGTTTTGGCAATCGTCTGTGATATTATCTAAGAGATAAGGTTATTCATATTCTCGAAATTAAAGTTATGCTTTATGTTATAATGTTGAAGTGAAAGTTTTGCTCACGAATTGTAATTGTTCCTCGCAAAACTTAATTGACCGGTCCCTTAAAGTTAGGGTTAAATTCATTCAATCAACATACGATATAAGCATTTGACTGGTTTCAACAGAAATAATAACTGACAGGTCCATAAAGGGATGGATTAAAAAACTGTCTCACAGGCTCGCACCATAAGTCCTAAAGAAAGTACAATGACTCTGTAGCCCAAACAGCAAAGAAGGCACTGGTTAATTATAGATTACACTCAGCATTATATTCATCATTTATTATTTTAAAGCAATAGAAGTAATTAGGAAACATAGATCGAATAGCTTCTACAACAACAATCTTGAACTCATCTGCTATATATCTCCACTCTAGGAACCTATGCCATTTTAAGATCAGGAGATATCAGATTAAGACAATAAATTTGCTATAAAAAGCACTGGTTATTGGAAACAGCTGGTGAATAGGCATACCCGCCTAGGTCTTGCAGAGCCTGAAATGAGAGAGTTAAAATCCGAATTGGTTTGCTCTATAAGTTGGCCAAGTCAATTGGAGGGTTTGATCATAGGAGTTGGCATTTCCTTAGAACCTATCCAATCTGTTGATTTGAGACCCAACAAGTGGTTTATTGATCTCTTTAGGAAACTAGGGGAAGAGCACCAGTAGCCGTCATAGCTAACTTTGCGTACCCACAAATCCTAAATGGTACATCGGATTTTGATTTTTTTTTTTAGTTGTCTTCGTATGCGACTTCACTGCTTATAGCTATTCATCTGGCTTCTGAGTAGTAACGATGCATGTTGTGGAATCAGTTATGTGCACAAAGGTCAAATAGTACACATTTCAAAGTGTCGCCCGATACCTAACTAAAGATGTTCCAGTAACCGTCAACTCAAAATCGCTAGTACTTGTTGACAAATGTCCCAATAGTGGTGCACAAATGTTCCAATAGTGGTACACAAATAGGACAAATGTTCCAATAGTTGTGCACAAATGGGTCAATTAATTACAAAAAATGATCGGCTATTGGTACAAAACAAATTTATTAATGGTAGTTTCACTATGACAGCTATTGGGAAGTCAAAATGACAATAAGATGACGGATATTGGAACTATGTTATCTATTGGTGCTCTTCCCCTAACTCAATATTAGATCTCATCAATCTTGAAAGACTTAATATATCTTTGTTTGTGCCTGCGATTTGTTTGTGCGTACAAATAATATTATAGCTGTAATAGAGCCACACCTTTCTTTGTGCCTGCCATTTGTTTTGCTGCCCTAAAGTCTATATAGTGGCGTGAGAAGATATCGGAGCGGCCATGAAAACTTCTGCCTGTGCACCTAGAACAGTTTCTGGATGCTGAAGTTTGCAGCCGGCGTGAAGATGCAGTGAAGACAATAAGTTATTTGCAAATGGCGGCATGTCTCTCTCTAATTGTAGTATAAAGGCATGTCTCTCTCGAATTGTAGTATAAAAGTCATTAAGGATGGCGTGAAGCAGAATGTGCAGGGATTGTTGGAACCATTAATTAGTAATGGGATTTCAATGGGACATGTGGGATTCATTGTGAGATACATACACCAGAAGCGTAATTTAAGTATATCTGCTAAATACAAACACTAAGGGGATTAGAGGAGAAGCGTAAGGTAGTCCAACATTGATCAAGTCCAAACGCTAAAGGAGAATAGTGTGGTGAAAGAAAATCGTTACGCATCCATACCATTGCTGAGCGTTCTTCATTGCTGGGCGTTCAATCTGCCAGTCATTCAACACAGTGGAGGGTTCATAAACAGTGCTTCATAAAAATGGGTTTTTCCTTAGCGCAGAAGGAGGCATTTATTTGAGTTTTTCAACAAGGAGAAACATGCAACAGATACATGTACCTCTTTCATGTACAAACATGAATTGGCAAGCTTCAAGGCGGCAGTTATTTGCAATTAAGACTTGAATAATTTTGGGTATTGTTTTATTATTCTACCAATCCTTACACGTCTTAATGCAATTTATTTTTCAAAAGATGAAAAAGAAAGGACTTGTCAGATGTTCTTTTGGGTTTTCCAAGTTTAAATACGGGTTGAGATACATAATTTAGTGTAAAGCCACAAGTTCTCAAATTGCCTTTTGAATTTTATTTTTATTTTTGTCATAGAAGCTTCATATTTTATCAAATACATTCTTTAAAACCATTTTTTTTTCAAAAAAAAATTCCTCACTAAATGAAGAAGGGAATGAATTGTCGATCAGAAGAATATGGGATATGGTAATAAAATTACATTAGTTTGTTTCTATTTGGGCCAAATGTTGAAACAAGCCTATTGCATAGAATGTTTGGTTGTAAGAGATTCTGACAATAAAAATGATAGATGAGGGTGCTAGTGTTCTATTGTTCCAAATCTATGATATCATGGAAATCTTAATTTCTCTGATTGCAACTTTTACAATGGGATATTTATGCAATCTATCATGATAGTTGAATATGAAAGAAAATTATATATGATGCCCCATGTTAATTATCACATTTCAATTTATTGATTGTACCTATTACTCCTCTACAAGAGATATTATAGTACTTCCTCTAAGGCTACTTTTGGAGGTTAAGGACTAACAAGGTCATTCTAGAGGTTGGTGGCACTAGAGGATAGATGAATTTCCATTATCTCAAGTTATCTTTTCACTTTGAGATTCTCTCTTGCTTGAGAAGCATTTTTGGTGTTTTGGTCTTGTTTTTCTCTTTTAGCTTTCTTATCTCATGCTGACAAATTTGAACAATGCAAATATTGTGAATATTAATTTTGGAGTCAGGTTTAGGATTTGGTGTTGAGCTCAATATGGATTTTTGTCTAGTGAGCTTCTACTATTATGATCAAGAATTGTCACCTTACATGGTCATCATATAATGATGGAGCACTATCATAGCTCAATAGGGATTGTTGTTGAGTAACTCAAGACTTTGTGATTCAAGAGTTTCAAGACTACAACTCATGAATTTAGCTTGTAGCTACACCCTTTTGAGGGTCAAGAGGGAAATTGATGGAGCTCAAGTTGATTCAAGATTTTTTTTCAAGAAAAGATCTAAAACATGTGTGTTCATATTATGGAATCAACAAGTTTTGTGATTTAGCCTTAAGGGGACGTCCCTTGGCAAGATGGAGTTTTTGTTTCAAGTGATACATTTTTAGGAATAATATGATGAGGGGTGAATATTTTCTTAACTATCTGTTAGTCCCCCCGCAATTTTTTTCCTTTTGAATGTTCATACTCGCGAGTTGCCTTTTGTGCCTTTTCTTTCGTCGGGTTGTTTGTTTTCCTTCGTACTTGAACAGTTGAACTCTTTCTAAAAAGTTCAATAGGTTCAAGGTTCAAAGCATGTTTATGCAGAAAGTAATTTGTGGTCTTTGTCGTCATGTGAGCAAGTGCGCTTTTGTTTTTCGTCTTGAAGTTTTGAACCCGTTGAACTTTTTGTTAAATGGTTCAAGCCTCAAAATGCCTTTTGAGAGTCGTGGCAATGTATCATTGTATAATGAGCGTGGGTCCATATGTTTTAAGTTGATTTGCAATCATGAACCTTGAACCAAATCTCAAGTGGTTCAAAAGGTTCAAGGTTCAAGTTTAATAGTCATTGTTGTTGCTCATTCTCGGTGTTGTTGTGTGCCACTCACTCACTGTTATATTTCTTAAATGAACTTGAACCGTTGAAATTTTTGTTAAATGGTTCAAAGTTCATGAGTTCATTTCAAAACTAACTCTAAGGCTTTTGGATGAAAATGAAAGCGACACGACAAGAAGGAATATTCCCTTTTCAGTAGTTTAAAATTCTAAATATGGAAAGTAATCATGAGTGCATCAGACTATTTGTGCGGAAGTGATAGATAATTAAGAAGGTGTCAGATTTTGGTCATTTCATTGTTAATTCACACGCTTGGGTAAATCGTGATGAAGTGTGTGTGGCTTTATAGATATTTTCCCATCTGATTAAAGGAAATGTATGAATTTATTTCCATAGTTGAGAAGGTTGCAGCTGCTATACTTGAGAAAATTGGAGGAGACGAAGGTAAAACTAGCTCTGATTTCCTGAGGAATTTTCAGTTTTCATGGTGGTAATGGGTAAGTTTAGATGATTCTTCCTAAGCTGTGTTTCTTTAAGTTCTAAAGATTTATCAGTATAGAAAGAAAAATCTCTAAATTCTTGGTGTAAGATTCTGCCTTGTTTTAGAATTTCTTGGTTATAAGTATAGATAGGCAGTATGAGGCCAATACTGTCGAAGCTTGGTCAGACCTCATGTCTAGTGAGTATTTTACCAGAGCTAGAAGACACCTCCTTGGTTCACAAATATTTAGGGGATTTCCTAGAAAGAGCTAAGAACCCCCAAACCGGTTCATTAATGGAGAAAATAGTGAAAAGCAGTCTTGTGGAAGTTGTTGTGTTCCCGCTTGTCGCACCGTGTCTGGATTTAGTGATGGCTTGCATGAACTAATATGACACAGAGAAAAGATGCATCAGAACTAGTATTGGTGAGTTGTTGGTCAATATCAACAGAGAAATAGTAATGGAGATAATGGGAATTTCAGACAGGGACGAATATGAGGACTGGACTATTGGGAACTTGTATGCCTACTTCTCAGAAAAGAAGAATAAGTACAGGAGTGTGGTTTCAAGGAATTGGCTCCTAAAAGTTCAAAAAGGAGGGTCATGGCTGCCAAAACCCCTAACTAGAGAGCACTTCATCACAAAAGTGCGAGATATTGTGATACTTCTGAACAGGGCGAAGGGAAACTCACATTCTTTCTATTGGGAAGATTGGATGTACTTTTTCAACCAAGTGGTGTTATCTGGTGACAGGTATCTCGATTGGTCTCAGGTAATTGCAGAGAGACTTCATGAAGGGTTGAGTAATTTTGTGAGAATGACAGGTTTTTATATGTCCTCTTATCTTTTCTACATACTAGCTTGTACAAGGCATTGGCCTGGTCTGCCTAATGAACCTTGGGTAGATGGGATAAGGGTGTATAATTTTTATCCCCTATTACAACAGAGACACATTGAGAAAGTTGATAGATGGAATGGAGTCTTTGCGAGAAGACTTGTTTCTAAGCTTCAAGGGAATGTGAACAAGAGGATGTTTGTTGAAGCAATGGAATTCATGAGAATTTATGGTAGCTTCTTTATTCAATTTCCCAGGTTTCCTTATCTACGGGTAGCAGGTTTTGAGGGCAAACCATTCAAGCTGCCTATGTATGCTTTTGACAGTTATGTACTAATAGTGGTAAGCAAGCAACTAGCTTACATTGATAAAATATTGGGAACAAAGGGCGAGTCTAGAGTTGTATTCCCTATTGAACTCAGATACTATAGCTACAAATCTATATCAGATGTCCTGAACTTGGAATTAGAATTCAAAAGGATGAACCTGAAGCCATATGTGGCAAGGTGAAAGTTCGATAGTAGGGGTTATGCAATGGAACACCTAAATGTAGATAGTCATTTTTATCGTGAACCTCATTTAGAGGATTACTAGGAGAACTATAGTGACGAGTATGAGGTAAGGAAGAGACTGTGGTCCAGGTTCACTTTGGAGCAAATAACTAACTCGAGGCTTCCAATTAATATATCGAGAGTATCAGAAGATACAGGGGAGGATCTTTTAGATCTTGAGTTTGACAAAGAGTTTCAAGGAAAATTGATTCCAAAAATTGATTGGAACAAAAAGGAGGATGACAATATCCAAGCTAGAACCTTCAACATTGTGAGGAGAACAAAAAGATGGTTGAGGAACCAAAAGTTTAAGGAGGGACCTCACATGTCCTCACATGAACTAAGAATCGATTCACACATTGTGACTCAATCTCCCATTTCTTCCACTAACGAAATTGCTAATGTTGCTGGTGTTCCAAGACTTATTGTTGAGAAAATTCAACCTAGGAGATCAAAGAGGTCACCATCTGTTCTCACGGTTGCTCAAGTAAATCGGTCCAAGAGTAAGAAGAAGAGTAAGGAGCCCTTATCGAAACAGATTGTTGTGGACCTAGACCCAAGTGAAGAAGTTGAGCAAACAATGGATTCACAGAATTTGGATGAACCTGAAATGCAAGAAATGGACACAAGCAAGAAAGAAGAAAGCCAACAGGACCCAATGAACACAATGGTTATTGTCACTTCACCAGACGTATAGACAACTCCACCACCTAAGGAACCTGGAAACGCACCAAGATGGTGGTAAGCTAATGTTGGTAAGAAATGAAGTGTGGTGCCGGTTACAATCCCAATGGAGGACATGGTTAGCAGATGTTTAGGAAACGCATCAAAGCCAAAGAAAATCAAAACACAGGCAATGCTTGATATAGATGAAGCAACAGGTCATTGGACGACTAAAAAAGCCAAACCAATCACAAGAAAGGATGCAGACAAAGATACTAAGGAGGATTTTACAGCTGAGAAGATAGATCTAGCAGTTGCTTCACGTGCTGTGGATGTTAGGCATTTGGAATCATCCACGAAGAGGATAATTTAAAGGAGGTGGAAGGATGAAAAAGAAAAAAGAGAATTGAAACAAGCTATTACTCTGATGGCTGAGTATATCAATGCCATCCATAGTCCAAATCCCCAACCTTTGTCATATATACCAATATCATTTGACCCCAAATCTTTGGCCAACCAGAAAATGCTAGACCAGGTTCAAAGGAACAAGGTAGTTACAAAAATGTTCAATGAATGGTTGGACCTGATAATACAATAGGGATCAGATTATATCGTTAATCTGGTGAAAGTTAATAAAGATGCAAAAACAGTGAGCAAGGAGCTAGAACTAGAAACAGTGGCTTGGGAGAAGGAAAGGATCAAATGGGTAGGAGTCCTTGCACAAATGAATGACATACAGAAATATGGGGTGATGAAATTCTTGGCTGAAAAAATGGTAGAGAACCTGGATGAAAATGTATTGTATGTGTCAAGGAAGAATGTGGAGTGGTGCAACTTAATCATCAAGCAAGGTCACAAAGAATCTACTAAATTTCTAAGAGGATTGATAGACTTGATTGATATGATCCAGAAGGATCTCAAATGTATTGACATCTAGCTCATAAAGGATGGCGCCAAGATAATTGAGGAAATTGTGGACATGAACAAGGTCTTTTAGGAGAGGATTTAGTTCATTCAGATGACAAAATATTTGACCACAGATGACTTCTCAAAGGTGGCAAGAATTGAATCAATGCTCATAGTCTGTTCTGACCATTTGGAGGTTCACAAGGCAGAAGTAGCACAGGTAAACATGGACAAAGATGTGTGGAAGCAAAGAATCCAACACATTGGTCTTCCTTACTTTCAGGTAATCCTTAACTTCTCGGTGGCGCACCTAGAATGGCGTGGTTTTGCGGCAAAGCAAGACAGATTTGTAACCTCCTCTGCCACAGTGGAAGCATAGTTGATCCGAAGATGAAGTGTCAGCCTCCCAGTGGTTGTTGATTTAGTTTTCTTCCTTGTTGTTTTAAATGGTTTCTTTCACTTTGATCAAAAGTAAATGTAATTTGATTATGTAAAAACTATGAGCTTGGAGGCTATTTAAGCTAAAAAGAATGTCTTTGTAAGGGTTCCGAAAACTGTGATTTTTAGGAGCAGTAGATAATATTTTGGTTCACATATGAATTGTTTGAAAATACAATTAGCTGATTATCGATGAAATGCTATGTTATGCAATCTTTGAATCTGTGTGTTTAAAGATTAGTAATCTTTCTTAAGAAAGCTGTTATGGGCATGATATAATCTTGTGATCAATTATCTCTTTATTTTTCTTCAGTTCATGGTTATCATTAGTTGTTAGAAGACTCACATGTATTGATTTTCTTGATCACCCTTGCCCTGTGAGGTATGAGAGAGTATCGATCAACCATCAGTATTGTTGAGGCTCTGTTGTATTTTGAAATCATACAGTGAGCATGTTTGTAAATAAGAGTCTATGAACTCTCTTTAAATATTCTTTCATAAAATTTTCTATGTTTACAGTTTTGAAGGCATTTATTTGTGTTGATGAATGAATGCTGAAGCCTTTCGATGCTTTCTGGTAAAAATTATTGGCATATCATTTGTATAGTCAATTCATTGCAAATCATACGAGGAGCTGCCCTCTAATGTAGAGGTTGAATTTTATTAATTCATCCAACTATTGGTAGTTTGTCTCCTTTTATAAAGGGCGAAACAGAGTTATATTTTTGCTTAAGGAAGATAATTGTTAATATTTCAAAATGGGGCAAATCTGCTAGGGAGACGGATCATAAGACCGGTCGCCTAGTTGCAAGACTGGACTTAAAGAGATATACTAGGTCCCAAAGAAGGGAGGGGATAGTTGACTCTATTTTTCAAGAGTTACAAAACCTAAATTTTCAACCCACTTTCTCACCTCAAAGAAGGGAAAGAATTAGGCCTCCTTTCCCATCACCATCATCTCCTGTGTCCTCAGTTTGTCAAGCTCTGACCTTGCATGGTATTGCTTTACCAAATATAATCAACCCAACTCCACTCAATATCATACTTCCAATGACAGTAAATAATCCTTGGGGGTCTGCTGTAGGTCCATTGAACTTAGGTTTGAATCTCAATCCCTTACCCAAACATGCTAGAGATCACTTGCCAAAATTTAGTGGAGATGGAAAAATAACTGTTGATAAGCATCTAAATGCATTCAATGTGGCTTGTGGGATAATAGCGGTTCAACACGAAGATGTTGTTGTGAGATTGTTTGTCCAGACACTAACTCGAGTAGTAGCAAATTGGTTTTATCACTTACCAAATAGTGTGATAACCACCTGCCAAGATCTGAAAACAAGGTTTGAGGCAAGGTTCAAAGTGCTTGAAGATGAACATTCTCTTCTCTCTCAATTGGCCCAGTTAAAGAAAGAAATTCCAGAATCTATGAGGGACTTTGTAGCGAAATTTGATAAGATTGTGCACAAAATTCCAGCTAATCTAAAGCCCTCGGATGATAACTTAAGTGTTTCTTTATCAATTTTATGCCTTCGGAAATATGTTTCCTAATTCGTAGGCAAAGAGCTGCAGATTTAAATGCTGCCAAAACACTTGTAGTTGAGTTGGAAGATGATTTGATCATGGTGGGTAAATGGAAAAGAGAAGTGCAGGCACCCATTGCCCAACCTTCAACTTCCTCTGACACTATAATCTAGTGACTAATGAATGATTTAATTACCCTTAAAAGACAATTGCCTAAAGCCAACACCTCATACCAATCTCCCTATCCAGATATACCTAGGAGGAATACCAACTAGTCTTTGGGCTATGGGAACAAGACTCTGCAATTATCACCTGCTCAACAAAGATTAGCAATCGAAGCACCTCCACCTAAAGGGAATATGTGTGTTTTTCATCTCACCGATGAACATGATGGTAGTTCCTATCCTGAGATGGTGCGTTACGCAAAATTGATGAATTCTAAAGATACCTCAAATGAGTGGGGTGAAGCAGAATCTTTAAAGCAACCTGGCAACTCTAAAATCCATTTCCTTGAATAAGAGTCTGATTCGGAAAGAGGAGGTGATATTTTGGTTACTTTAGAAGATTCTTCATGCATAGTGCTCATAAGAAATCAAAAAAATGTAAAACTTGAGGGTGTTTCTTCATCATCTGTTGTGGCTTTCAAAGGTAAGGGGATTGACTCAAAATTTTATAATAATGATCAAAAGTTGCAAGAACCCTCATTTTTAAGGCCTGTTGAAAAAGAAAGTTCGTTTGATATTATAGAATTTTGCAAATCTTCCCAAATTCAAATGACACCTGCCGAGTACCTTAAGCTAAATCCTAAAGAACTAGACAAGCTTGTACAGTTTGTAAAAGGGAATATTTTGAAATGGGCCAATGGAACACAACAGTCAGTAAATGCCATATTTCCCTCACATAGAAATGAATTGGTTCATCCTTCGGTTTGTGAAAAGTTACCTAAAATAATTTCTCTTCAAATAGATGATTCTATACCTTCCCTTGAGTCAAAACTAGAACCCTTTTACATATCATTATTTATTAATGGTCATAGGTTGAATAATTGTATTATAGATTTAGGTGCATCAGACAATATAATGCCCTCTACAGTAGCCAAAGCATTAGGGCTATCCTTGACCAAAACCTTTGGTAGATGCTATTCTATGGATTCAAAACAAATTCCTTTGCTAGGCCAAATTAAGGATGCTCAAGTAGTTCTTGCTTCTTACCCGAATAAAAGAATCAAGCTGACTATTCTGATAGCTGATATCCTGGCTAGTTATGGCATGCTGCTAAGTCGTACTTTTTGTAGGGATTTAGGTGGTGATATTAAAATGGATTGGTCTCAAGCTACAATCCCTATTGGAAAACAACGAGTCATTCTGCATCCTGAACCAAAGTCTAAGTTCACTATTTTCCCTTTTGATGGCCCAAGAGCTCAAATTGTGTACCATGATTGTTAATTTGGAAACAACATGATTTTGTCAGATAATGAGGTAGTGGGAGATCCATCACAACCCGAGGGAGAAGAAAACCTGTGGCTAATGGAGTTTGATGGTAGTTGTGTAGCATCAGGTTTAGGTGCAGGGGTAGTGTTAATCCCACCTTCTAGCAATCACATTCCTTTCTCTTTTAAATTAAAATTCAAGAATACCAACAATACGGCTGAGTATGAAGCGTTGTTGTTAGGTTTAGATGAAGCTAAGAGATTGGGGGTGAAACTCCTACGAGTTAAAGGAGATATTAAACTAATTGTAAAACAGGTTAGAGGGTTGTTTAATGTTAAAAATGAAAGATTGAAACACTATCGGAATAAGGTTTGGGATGAAATCAAAGATTTTGATGCCTTTTCCATTGAAGCAATACCCAAGGAATTGAATTCAAAAGAAGATTCATTAGCAGTCTCAGCTTCATTGCTTGTCCCACATCATGAATTTGTTGATGATATTTATAGGGTAGAGTTGATATATCAGCCTAGTGTCCTAGACAACTCTGATTTTTGGCAAGTGTTTGAGGGTGATAAACAAATCAATAATTTTATGCAAAGTGTGGACATGTTTTCTGCCATGTATTTTGAGGGTTCAGATGCAGAGTGCAAAGAATTTTTGCCAGAAGGAGCTAAGGAGTTGCCTGATGAAATCATGCAGTTGAAAGGAAACAAGACCCCTAAAGGGTTGGTTTCATTGGAGTGTCTGTTTGATCGTCATGACACCTACAAGAAGAATAAAGGTGACAAATCCCTGGAGGTTTAGGATATTGGAGGTTACGAAAAGATCAATATCGGTACTGAGAATGAACCTAAATATATCAATCTAGGAAAGTGTTGTACGCCTACAAAAAAGGAAAGGTTCATTAGTCTCATTTTGGAGTTCAAGGACGTGTTTATTTGGTGCTATGATGATCTTAAAAATTTCAAAGAGGGAAAATTCTAGCATCAGAGTCCTCTGAAACCTGGAGTAAGCCCTTTCTGGCAAAAGCTTAGAAGCTTAAATCCAAAAGTAGCTGAGGCTATATTTCAAGAAGTGGACAAGATGTTAAAAGCCAGAATTATTTATCCCATCCATCATTATAAATGGATAGCTAATATCATACCTATTAGAAAAAAAATGGAGAAATAAGGATCTGTGCAGATTTTAGGAATCTAAATCAGGCCAGCTTAAAAGATAACTATCCATTACCAGCCATGGACCACATTCTACAAATAGTTTTAGGATCAGAGATGATGTCCATGCTTGATGGATTTTTGGGATATAACTAGATTAGTGTTTAGGATGATGATCAACACAAAATGACCTTTATTACTCCCTGGGGTACATTTGCCTATAACCGAATGCCTTTCAGTTTGATTAATGTAGGAGCAATGTTTCAGCGTGCTATAGATTTATCCTTTGGTCACTTAAAGGATAATATTATTGTTCTATATCTAGATGACTTAATTCTATTCTCAAAATGAAGAAAACATCACCTGCGGGACCTGAGACAAGTGTTATAGAGGTGTCGTGTGCATGGGGTATCCTTGAACCTGAAGAAGTTAGTATTTGGAGTCACAGAGGGTAAGTTGCTCAGTCATATTGTTTCTAAGGAAGGGGTAAAAATAGATCCTGAGAGGGTAAGAGAAATTCAATAGCTAACTCTACCATCAAGTAGGAATGTCATTAGATCCTTCTTCGGATAGGTAAATTTTCTAAGGAGGTTCATCCTAGATTTTGAAGAGACTACCAAATAAATTGTTAATTTGATGAGTGAGAAATGGGTTTTTAAATGGAATGAGGAGGGGAAGAAGGTGTTTGAATCAATTAAGAGTGCTATTGGTCATGCGGCTGTTTTGATTAATCCTGATTTTAGCAAAGATTTTGTTATCTACTATTATGCTTTAGAGCATACTATGTTAGGAATTTTATTACAGAAGAATGAGGATAATTATGAAGTCCTGATATCATTCATGAGTGTACCACTGAAAAAGTATGAATTGAAGTATTCAATAATGGAAAAGAAAGCATATGTGGTTGTGAAGGCTATAAAGCAACTCAGGTATTATATTCTCCATTCCCATGCAATCATTTTTGTACCTCATTTAGCAATCAAGAGTATATTAACACAGCAAGACATAGGATTGAACAATAGAGCCTCTTGGGTGTCAAAAATTTAGGAGTTCAATTTAGACATTAGGCCCACATAGTTGGTAAGGGGACAGGGTTTGTGCAAGCTGATTACTGAGAGTAAGGAGGAAGTGATAGAGGAATTGCCTTTAGTCCTTTTTGTTGGTCTTCAAGATTCTTGGTTCGCAGACGTAGCTTATTATTTGACATATGGAGATTGCCCAGAACATCTTTCTACAAAAGAGAAGAGGAACTTGAGGCTAAAAGCTGCTAAGTATGTCATTTTTAATGATGTATTATATAAGAGGGGATTGGATGGGACCTTCTTGCGTTGTGTTGATAAATCGCTCCAAGAGTCCCTTTTGAAAACATTTCATGACGAAGCCTGTGGCGGTCATTTCTCTTCAACAGTGACTGCCTACAAGATCTTAAGGAGCTATTATTATTGGTTGGGAATGTTCAGGGACACATATGCATGGGTGGCCAAGAGTGAAAAATGTAAGTTGTTCACAAGAAAACCGCAGCTTGCAGCATTACCACTCCAACCTGTGGTTGTGGATGAACCCTTCAAGCAATGGGATCTGGATTTCATTGTTCCCTTGACACCTACCTCTAGTGCAAGACACACCCATATATTGATAGCTACAAACTTTTTCACTAAATGGGTTGAGGCCATTCCGATACAAAAGACATCCTCGGAGGTTGTTTGTAATTTTCAAAAAGAGAACATCCTAGTTTGATTTGGGTTTCCATTAAAAATTTTGGCTGACAATGCTACTAATTTCTCTTCTACCAAAATTTCTTTATTTTGCTATGATCATGGAATCTCCCTTGCTCACTCATCTGATTATTATCCTTAGGGAAACAGTCAGGCTGAGTCCAGTAATAAAAACATCATTAATATCATGAAAAAATTAGTGAGTGAAAACTATAAAGATTGGCATAAAAAACTGTATGAAGACCTTTGGGCTGACCGTACATCACCAAAGAGGGCAATTGGGATGTCTCCGTTTGAACTGGTCTATGGTACAGGTGCTCAGGTAGCACTTCCTTTGGAGCTGACAGTTACTAAGCTACAAACTATCATTGAAGATGCTTATTTTCAGAACTCTCTAGAAAAGCGTATTATGCACTTGATGAGAATTGATGAAGAAAGGGATAAACTAGTGGACCAAAAAATAGAGCACCAGATGAGGGTGAAGAAGATATTTGACAAGAGAGAAAGGCCATGGAAGTTCATGCTAGGTGATCAGGTACTGCTCTAGGATAGAAGAAGAGAGCCCAAAGGAGCGCATGCCAAGTTTGAATCACTCTGGAAAGGACCATTCTTGATTCATGAGGTAAAAAGACCAAATTCTTTCAAACTTTCATATTTGGATGGTATTGTTCTTCCTCTAACCTATAATGGTCAAGATTTGAAATTATATCAACTGTAAATGAGAGTCCCTAGTGGTTTTGTATATAGTGTTTGGTTGATTTGTAGTTGTGTGTCTTTTCTGTTTAGTTTATGTTTGAGTCTTTAACTAAAGTCTGCTTCCGAAACTAGAGATTCTGGAGTTCATTTCTAGTTCCTTCACAGTTTTAGTCCCCATTCAGAGCCAATGTTAGTCCCCCTGCAATTTTTTTCCTTTTGAATGTTCATACTCGTGGGTTGCCTTTTGTGCCTTTTCTTTCATCGGGTCATTTGTTTTCCTTCGTACTTGAACCGTTGAACTCTTTCTAAAAAGTTCAATAGGTTCAAGGTTCAAAGCGCGTTTATGTAGAAAGTAATATGTGGTCTTTGTCATCATGTGAGCAAGTGCACTTTTGTTTTTCGTCATGAAGTTTTGAACCCGTTGAACTTTTTGTTAAATGGTTCAAGGTTCAAAATGCCTTTTGAGAGTTGCGGCAATGTATCGTTGTTTAAGGAGCGTAGGTCCATATGTTTTAAGTTGATTTGCGGTCTTGAACCTTGAACCAAATCTCAAGCGGTTCAAAAGGTTCAAGGTTCACGTTTAATTGTCATTGTTGTCACTCGTTCCCGGTGTTGTTGTGTGCCTCTCACTCACTGTTATATTTCTTAAATGAACTTGAACCGTTGAACTTTTTGTTAAATGGTTCAAAGTTCATGAGTTCATTTCAAAACTAACTCTAAGGCTTTTGGATGAAAATGAAAGCGGCGTGACAAGAAGGAATATTCCCTTTTCAGTAGTTTAAAATTCTAAATATGGAAAGTAATCATGAGTGCATCGAACTATTTGTGTGGAAGTGATGGATAATTAAGAAGGTGTTAGATTTTGGTCATTTCACTATTAATTCACACAGTTGGGTAAATCATGATGAAGTGTGTGTGGCTTTATAGATATTTTCCCATCTGATTAAAGGAAATGTATGAATTTATTTCCATAGTTGAGAAGGTTGCAGCTGCTATACTTGAGCAAATTGGAAACGATGAAGGTAAAACCAGCTCTGATTTCCTGAGGAATTTCTAGTTTTCATGGTGGTAATGGGTAAGTTCAGATAATTCTTCCTAAGCTGTGTTTCTTTAAGTTCTAAATATTTATCAGTATAGAAAGAAAAATCTCTAAATTGTTGTAGTAGGATTCTGCCTTGTTTTAGAATTTCTTGGTTAGAAGTATAGATAGGCAGTATGAGGCCAATACTGCCAAAGCTTGGTCTGACCTCATGTCTAGTGAGTATTTTACCAGAGCTAGAAGACACCTCCTTGGTTCATGAAGATTTAGGGGATTTCCTAGAAAGAGCCAAGAACACCCAAACCGGTTCATTGATGGAGAAAATACTGAAAAGCGGTCTTGTGGAAGCTGCTACATTTCCACTTGTCACAGTGTGTCTCGATTTAGTGATGGCTTGCATGAACCGGTATAACACAGAGAACATATGCATCAAAACTAGTAATGGTGAGTTGTTGGTCAATATCAATAGAGAAATAGTAATGGCGACAATGGGAATTCCACATAAGGATGAATATGAGGACTGGACTATTGGAAACTCGTATGCCTACTTCTTGGAAAAGAAGAATAAGTACAGAGTGTGGTTGCAAGGAATTGTCTCCTAAAAGTTCAAAAAGGAGGGTCACGACTGCCAAAACCCTTCACTAGAGAGCACCTCATCAAAAAAGTGTGAGATATTATGATACTACTGAACAGGGTGAAGGGAAACTCAAATTCTTTCTGTTGGGGAAGATTGGATGTACTTTTTCATCCAAGTGGTGTTATCTGGTGATGGGTATCTCGATTGGTCTCAGGTAATTGCAGAGGGATTTCATGAAGGGTTGAGTAATTTTGTGGGAATGGCAGGTTTTTATATGTCTTCTTATCTTTTCTACATACTAGCTTATACAAGGGACTGGCCTGGTTTGCCTAATGAACCTTGGGTAGATGGGATGAGAGTGTATAATTTTTATCCCCTGTTACAATAGCAGAGACATGTTGAGCACATTGATAGATGGAATGGAGTCTTCGTGGGAAGACTTGTTTCTGAGCTTCAGGGGAATGTGAACAAGAGGATGTCTATTGAAGCAATGGAATTCATGAGCATATATTGTAGCTTCTTTATTCAATTTCCTAGGTTTTCTTATCTATAGGTAGGCAGTTTTGAGGGCCAACCATTCAAGCTACCTAGGTATGCTTTTGACAGTTATGTACTAATAGAGTTAAGCAGGCAGCTAGCTTACATTGATAAAAGATTGGGAACAAAGGGTGAGTCTGGAGTTGTATTCCCTATTGAACTCAGATACTATATCTGCAAATTTGTATCAGACGCCCTGAACTTGGAACTAGAATTCAAAAGGATGAACGTGCAACCATATGTGGCAAGGCGAAAGTTTGACAATAGGGATTATGAAATGGAACACCTGAATGTAGATAGTCATTTTTGTCATGAACCTCAGTTAGACGATTACTGGGAGAACTATAGTGATGTGTATGAGGTAAGGAAGAGATTGTGGTCTAGGTTCATTTTGCAGCAAATAACTACCTTGAGGCTTCCAGTTAATATATCTGGAGTACAGAAGATATAGGGGAGGATGTTTTAGATCCTGAGTTTGACACAAAAGTTCAAGGAAAATTGATTCCAGAAATTGATTGGAACAAAAAGGAGGATGACAGTATCCAAGCTAGAACCTTCAACATTGTGAGGAAAACAAAAAGATGGTTGAGGAACCAAAAGTTTAAGGAGGGACCTAAAATGTCCTCACATGAACTAAGAATTGATTCGAACATTGTGACTCAATCTCCCATTTATTCCACTAACAAAATTGCTAATGTTGCAGGTGTTCCAAGACCTATTGTTGAGAATTCAACCTAGGAGATCAAAGAGGTCACCATCCGGTCTCACGGTTGCTCGAGTAACTTGGTCTAGGAGTAAGAAAAAGAGTAAGGAGACCATATTGAAATAGATTGTTGTGGACCTAGACCCAAGTCAAGAAGTTGAGGAGACAATAGATTCATAGAATATGGATGAACCTAAAATGCAGGAAATAGACACGAGCAAGAAAGAAGAAAGCCAATAGGACCCCATGAACACCATGGTTATTGTCATTTCACCAGACGTATAGACAACTCCACCACCTAAGGAACCTGCAAATGCGCCAAGATGGTTGGAAGCTGTTGTTGGAAAGAAATGGAGTGTGGTGCCGGTTACAATCCCAATGGAGGACATGGTTAGTAGATGTTTTGGAAAGGCATCAAAGCCAAAGAAACTCAAAACACAGGCAATTCTTGATGTATATGAAGCAATAGGTCACTGGATGGTCGAAATACTATAGCCAAACCAATCCCAAGAAAGGATGCAGACAAAGCTACTAAGGAGGATTTTACAGTTGTGAAGATAGATCTGGGAGTTGCTTTACGTGTTGTGGATGTTAGGCATTTTGGAATCATCCACGAAGAGGATAATTTCAAGGATGTGGAAGGATGAAAAAGACAAAAGAGATTTGAAACAAGTTGTTACTCTGATGGTCGAGTATATCAATGCCATCCATAGTCCAAATCCCCAACCTTTGTCATAGATACTAGTATCATTAGACCCCAAATCTTCGGCCAACCAGAAAATGCTAGATCAGGTTCAAAGGAACAGGGTAGTTAAAGAAATGTTCAATAAATGGTTGGACTTGATAATACGACAGGGATCAAATTATATCGTTAATTTGGTGAAAGTTTATAAAGATGCAGAAATAGTGAGCAAGGAGCTAGAACTAGAAACGGTGGCTTGGGAAAAAGAAAGGATCAAATGGGTAGCAGTCTTTGCACAAATAAATGACATACAAAAATATGGGGTGATGAAATTGTTGGCTAAAAAATCGGTAGAGAACGTGGATGATAATTTATTGTATGTTTCAAGGAAGAATGTGGAGTGGCACAACTCAATCATCAAGAAAGGTCACAAAGAATCCATTAAATTGATACGATGCAAAGGATCTCAAATGTATTGACATCCAGCTCATAAAGGATGGCGCCAAGACAATTGAGGAAGTTGTGGACATGACCAAGGTCTTTTAGGCTAGGATTCAATTCATTCAAATGACTAAATCTTTGACCACAGATGTCTTCTCAAAGGTGGCAAGAATTGAATCAATGCTCATAGTCTATTCTGACCATTTGGATGTTCACAAGGAAAAAGTAGCACAAGTAAACATGGACAAAGAGGTGTGGAAGTAGAGAATCCAACACATCGGTCTTCCTTATTTTCAGGTCATCCAGAACTTCTCGGTGGTGCACCTGGACTGACGTGGTTCTGCGGCAAAGTAGGACAGGTCTGTAACCTCCTCTTCCATAGTGGAAGCATAGTTGATCCGAAGATGAAGTGTCAGCCTCGCAGTGGCTATCGATTTATTTTTCTGCCTTGTTGTTTTAAACGGTTTCTTTCACTTTGATCAAAAGTAAATATAATTTGATTATGTAAAAACTATAATCTTGGAGGCTATTTAAGCTAAAAAGCTTGTCTTTGTAAGGGTTCCGAAAACGGTGATTTTTAGGAACAACAGATCATATGAATTATTTGAAAATACAATAGTTGATTATCAATGAAATAATATGTTATGCAATCTTTGAGTCTGTGTGTTTAAAGATTAGTAATATTTCTTAAGAAAGTTGTTATGGGCATGATATAATTCCATGATCAGTTATCTCTGTATTTTTTTTCAGTTCATGGTTATCATTAGTTGTTAGAAGACTCGCATGTATTGATTTGCTTGATACCCCTTGCCCTGTGATGCTTGGGAGAGTATCGATCAACCATTAGTATTGTCGAGTCTCTGTTGTGTTTTGAATTCATACAGTGAGCATGTTTGTAAATCAGAGTCTGTGAACTCTCTTTAAATATCCTTTTAGAAAATTTTCTATGGTTATAGTTTTGAATGTGTTTATTTGTGTTGATGAATGAATGCTAAAGCCTTTCAATACTTTCTTATAAAAAGTATTACCATATCATTTGTATAGCAAATTCATTGCAAATCATACAAGGAGCTTCCCTCTAATGCAGAGGTTGAATTTTATTAATTCATCCAACTATTGGTAGTTTGTCTCCTTTTGTAAAGGGTGAAACAAAGTTATATTTTTGCTTAAGGAAGATAATTGTTAAGATTTCAAAAAGGGGCAAATCTGTTTACCAACACTATCATATTCCATTGTCCATAAATTTTGTATCTACTAATTTTGTTTCTATTTTTATAGTTTAGTTTCTCTAGTGTCTACATCTCTTTACATATTTTTGTGATCTTTCCAATATTAATATGAAAACATTTACCCTCCTCTTTCATCATTAACATAATTCTATTAACCACTACGCAGAAGCCAGTCCTTCACACATTGGGTTACACATGGCTAAAAGATAGGGGTTTACTAAAGTGTGGCTAGAGTCTGACTCGCTAAACACTATCAACTGCCTGAGTGGTCGCATGGATCCTAGCTGGACGATTGCCAGCCTGATCAAGGACTGCTGAAATATAATTAATGAACTGACAAATTTCAAAATCTCACAATATAATGGGAAGGCAATAAGGTGGTGGATCTACTGGCCAATCTGGCAGTGGGATACATGGAAACCAACTGGTGGAGTAGCAAGGATGCTTTCCTCAAAAATTTATGTGATCTGGCACATAATTATTATTGTGTTAATCAATGATCCCTCATCATGACATGAATGACTTGATAGGGAAACAACTCTTTCTAGTTTTCCCTAATAAAAAATCTAGAAACCTCCTCGGTGACTGGATTTCCTATCTCATTGTGTGGTTTTTTTGCTACTATTTAGATGTCCTTTGGGTGTGGCACATTTTCTACGATTGGTTGGAGATAGTGACCTATTTTTTGGCAACCAACAACATAATAGGAGAGGATAAGAATGGACAAGAGCCCTCTACTTGCAAGAAATAGAAAAAGAATAAATATGTCTGGCAAGAAGTCCTTGATGGTGGTCTTGTCCCCTACCTAGACTGGCTTCATGGTCCCTCTACTCTAATTACAGAGGCCTTTGTTAACGGATGGAAAAAAGGGAGTCTCAGGGCTTATGGTGCCAATTATCAGATTGATGAAACTTTGGTGGTGACGGTCACTGGTTTAGCTATGACTGGAAGAAGATTTTACAAGGATAGAAATACTCAAGAGGAGGACTTGTCGAGTTGCTTTGGAAAAGATAAGGAGCGCTCCATAGTCACCAAGATGGCTAATGGCGGCTATAATAGAAAAGACCTCATGGCCCCATGGGCTGACATGGCAGAGTTTATAATGAGGTATATCAACCTCGATGTCAGGTATGCAAGCATATTCTCCTACCATTTCGCTATCCTAAATCATTTTTGTCATGGTAAAATTATCTTTGTTCCCTACTATCCTACCTCCTCTCTTGAGAATAGCCTGGAAAAGCACCCGGAAAACCCTAACAACCCTGTTCTTCATGAGGGACTTATTGTCCTTATCATGGAACATGCTAAATCCCTTGAAAATTGTGCCCCTGCTTGCTAAAATTGGCCTATAGACGGAGGTCCAAGATGTCTCTGACTTGGAGATGGAACTAGACGATAGTGGGGTTCTTATTGATGGCCCTGAATATGAACCTGCGGTTGAAAAGGAAAGGATGGTCACTCTTGAGACGCTCAAAAGAAACAATCCCCCCAGATGGGCGGCTAGTAAATACAAAACCAATAGCAAGTTGATCTCCAAGGCTGAACCCCTCACCAAACAGAAAACGTTGGCGGTGAAGGATCATAGCCCAAAGATTATGGACCAAGGGATTAAACTGGACATCCCTATTAATGTCCAGACAGAAAAATAGGGGACTATAGTCAATGAATAGAGTTATGGAAATCAGAAGTATGGTAGCCACCAGAAGCCAGGAGAGCTACTAGAAGTGGGTTGAGCGTGAAGTTGACACCCTCAAAATGGGGGTTAAAGAAATAATTGACATTTTTGCTGCTTCCCCTAAACTCAGCAAGCTGGAGAAACTCATGATCATGACTCAAAAACTCTCTCAGAATGTTGAGGTAATGAAATGTAATCATGAACAAAGGATTGATAAGGTGGAATAATCCATGGCTGAGATTAAGAAAAATATCAAGAATCTGGTCGACATTAGTAAAGAAGCCATGAACAATAGCATTCAGGGGCTTGAAAAGATTAATGACATGGTTGTTGATTATAGATCCTATCACAGTGATCTGTTGAAAGATCTTGGAGGTGATGACATGGTTGTTGGAGATAGCAAAACCACTGGACCCAGTTCCAGAACCAAGAGCAAAAGTAGCAACAAGGGTACCTCCAGATTCATCATGGAGGAGCTTGAGGAAATCAACAGGATTTCCATCCAAAAGAACAAGGATTTGGTGCTCTTGTTTAACTGAGAGCTTTTTTTCTTTGGCTTGTTTGTCTGCGTTTCTTTTATTTTTGTTTTTGTTTGGGGTTGCTCCCTTATTTTGTTGTTGTTTCTTGTCGGTTTGGCTATTGGCCGGCTTTTGTAAAACTTTAGGTTTCGGGTCATTGCAAAACCCATTTATCCTTATCAAAAACATAATTCTATTATAACAAATAAACTATAATATAATTTATACCATATAATCAATACATTATAATAAAGAGAGTGGTCTAAATATACTTCAACACTTTTAACATTTGGTGTGCCTGGATTTAAAAAAAAAATAACAATAGAATAATTATTCATTCGAACTTCCTTATACACTCTCAACTAGAGATTTCCATATAGTAGCCTATCATTTGGATAATTATCATTTATGTTAAAAATCCACCAATAGATAAGAATAAGTAAGGTTATCCCACCACATGTAGCATATGCACTACATAATTTTGTAGATAGATAATCAAAATGGAGGATTTTCCATATAGATATTATTAATCCTACCACCACTAAACATTGTACATCACAATCCAAAATTTACTACCAAGTCCATGCAAAAAAACTTTATTACTTGTCATGTAAATGACTAGTTCAACTAGTAGAAAAATAAAATTAACCTTGTAAATGATGCCACAAATATGTTATATGACACAAAGTAATTAGTATACAAGACCACGATGTAGAAACTATTTGTGCTTTATATAAATCCAGGCTTATATAAATATGTCATGTGGTAATAAACATAACTTATACACCTGTTAATCTAGATAGATGTAGTAAAATAAATGTTGTGAACCTTATAAATCTTTAAATGATAATGGATTGATGAGAAGGAATTAATAGATAACACGCAAAACATAGAGAAAATGGACTCTTAGGGGGTTGAAGTAATATGAAATATTTCTGCACTACCATTTGGTTAACAACATGTAGCAAAAGTATGTATAAATGAAAAATTATGAGAGATTTTATGATGTGATTTAGGTTTGGGGTCAAGGGGATAGTGGAAGTAATGGGAATTTTAAGGTAGTGGAGACAAATCACGATGGTGTGAATAGGGAAAAAAAATATGCACATTTGTTTTAAGTTAGATGAATATGTACTATAAATATTCAATGCAAAGTTCAAATAAAAGTGCAAACACTTAACAAGAGAAAATAAATAAATAAAATCGATACCGATATTATATTAATGCATTAAACCTATGGCAAGCTAGAACATTTTATTAATAAGGATAAGGATTTTGAACGCATATAAGTCACAAATAAGGATCCCTTGAGGCTGGATGAAAGGCACCGTTAAGACATCAAGATACAAAAATATATAAGATATCATATGGAACAAATAATCATTAGAAAAAGATGAGCCACAAATGTGATTAGGCAATCCAATGAAAAATATTAGATTAGAAGATTTAATGTTGTGCACAAATTTGCATTGAAAAATTAAACACCAAGGCCTAGATATAAGACAAGTTCAATCTTATAAGGTTAATGCCTAATCTAGTATCCCCATATGCACAGACATGAAATCCTAGTGAATAATTTTCTAATTATTTTTTATCATAGGGTAAATTGGAGTATAGGAAACTATGAAAAATTCAAAACCATAAGGGGTACCTATAAAAACCATAAAATCTCACCAAAAATAAATGAACACTTGATGTAGGAGCATCCTTAGTTCATAGGAATCTTGCATCAACCAAAAACATTTTTTATTTCTATTTTCTTTCTATGTGTCTTGATTTTGGCTCATTAGATCATGTGGAGTTGGATTCTACTTGAAGACTTGATCATCTTTCTTATTTCCAAACCGCATCGCATTTGGATCTTTTTTTGGCAAGATATCGCTATTGGTTTCCTTGATAGTTTCCTATTACCGGTTGATAGTTCCTTGTTACCGGTTGCCTAGACCTATTTTGGTGATCTATCAGAATCCCTTTTGAAGCTTGCAGAGCCTTGGGCACTGATTCCGATGTTCCTTGGTGTGTGGCCAACCTTTTCCCGCAATCTACATTTCATCCTTTGGATTTTATGAAGGAAACTCTTGGCGGAGGCCGACCTTGTTGATTTTACATGTTAGGTCTTGTTCTTCAGATTTTGATCCCTTTTTGGGCCAACCAAATCCTTTGGATTATATATATATATATATAAAATTGTAATTTCACATTAACATGAATAAATCAAAGAATCAAGTAGCGAGACTATGCATAGAAGATAGATCTTAAGATTCAAGGTCCTGGTTGTGACCTATTCTGTATGTTCTAGCAGGCCTCTGAGCCAGTGATGTTGTAACTTGGTTGTTACTAGTTGGTTGTAATCAATTTTCATGAAATAAAATAATATGTTCTACATTGCCTCCATCATATCTTTTTGTTTTCATTGTGTTACTCTTGCTGACCAGTCCAAATTGATCTCTTTGAGGTCCCCCCTAACCGGTGATTTCTTCAACGCTACTAAAAAATAGATAAATATATTTTACTTAAATATTGAAGATTTTTTTATCTACATTAAAGCATAAATATTGTGAAAAAAAATTCAAAAATTTGTTTAAAAATAAGAAAACATATATAAATCTAAAAAAAATACTAATATGCATTGATTTGTAAATCATAGAGATAACAGACCTTGTATATCAAATAATAGTTGTACACTCACTATTAGTGTAAGACAATTTGATTCTATTAAGGAGAGGGTTCGTATAAGATACCCTTATAACATACTACAATAATCTCTAGTAGACTAATTCATAAAGCATATATATACCAACACATCTTTGATAAGAATACCATTAGTATTATATTTCCTATGCAATTCCACCTAGCAATGGAGAAACTTATCAATACACACAATAATGTATACAATAAAGTTCCTATTACTTATACAAAGAAGTTTGTACCCTCATAAAATCCCTAATTTTTATTAGTTGAATACATACAAAATATAATAGCACTTGGATATAGAAAATTGACTAAAAATTCCAACAACTAAAACATGATGCCTTAGTGTATACTTAGCTTTCAACATTTTAAATAATACTCCAAGATACATCATTGTAGAAATTAGTGACCAAGAGAGTTACATAAAAGCTAAATAGATGTCATGGTTAATATGATTTTTCTTATTTGATGAAAAAAATGGACAAAGAAGAAATTCACCATAAATCAATAACAAAGAAAAAACATAGGGCATAGATTATTTCTCTTTCATGAATGCAAACAAATTTAGTTTGCATGCTAGAAAGAGCATGAGACACCTATATGCATTCAAAATAGAATTTGATTTAGTTGAATACATCATGTCTACAATAGGTAACAATCCATTCCTTTAAAAAAATATTAAATAGCTTATCCTATTGGAGAGAGATAATATAATGGGAACTAAATTAGGAAAAAAATGTATGAAGGTGAGAAAAAAAATCAACTATCAAAGTTATAAATATAATTAAACTATAGATTTCTCATTCCATGAAATATCCTAAGCTTGTTGACACACACCTTAAGAAGACATAAAGGATGAAAATAAACATCAATGGCTATGAATAATGCCCTCTCATAGCAATCACCAATAGGTATGTTGATAAATATCACCAAGTCCTATAAAAATAAACATTTCCATGATTATCTTTCCTATAGCTATAGAAGAATTCCCCATAATGGAGATTTGTATATGGTTAGTATTATAGACATAGATCCCAAGAAATAACATAATGGACAGGAGCATCTACTAGGTTCCAACACAAATTGATCAAGCCAAGCAATTAACTAGTATAACACCTATAATCATCAAATTCAATTTAGATAATGAATTTCCTAGAAGACATAGCATATGGGTAAAAAATATATTGAAGGAAAGAATTAAGTTAAGCCATTAAGCTTAAGAATGAAATCAAGATCTACAACCATTATATATAAAACTTGATTAATATGCATTTCCAAATAATTTCTTATTAGGAAATTTTAGTTACTATGTGGTTATGGTGCACCATGTGGTAAGACATCTCTACCTTTATTTTTGTGCAAAATTGGCAATTTCCATGTTTTGTTTTTTTTCATATTTAAACTACTGGTTAGGGCCAGTCCCCTTAATTGATAAACCAAAACATACATCATTGGCAACCATGTCTCATATATCTGGATTGTTTATGGCATAATCCTTATCTCTATACTAAACTTTCCCATAGGCATATAGAGTTTCTGAGTTTCAAAATTACAGCAATTGCCCGCAGGCCCATAATAATTCCATAGTTAATTTTATCACCTAGTGTACTTCCACAATCTCCTTATCAAAGAAAACCTACTATATTCTATACTAAAACTACTATCTAGTATTTTCAAAACATTCTTCAAATTGATAGCATAAAACTGAAAGCATTTCAAAATCTTTCTTCTCCAACCTTCACTATAGTTTTTCTTCTTCATTTTCTCATGACCCTCTTCTTTTGGGTCGCTCCCTTCATTCTACATCTCTACGCATTCTTGCTCCAAAAAAAGTTCTATCCACTTGGGGTCTAAATTCATCACCACGTTCATCCAATTCAGAAGGAAGTTTAGACTCCTTATAGCTCTTTCCTGGTTTTCCTGATACTCCATTTCATCATCTAAAATAATTATTGGCAGTTTTTCAATTTCTTCCCCTTCTTTATCATAGTTCTTGGGCAGAGGTATCCAATTTTCTTCTATATTTCTTAGTGTTTCCTCCTTTCCCCCTAGGAATTAGGCTTTAAATAATGCCTTGGTGAGATTATTACCCATCTCCTTACTGAAACCTCTATCTAGTGCTAATGCCAGAAACATTGATAATATATTAGACTTAAAATGATACATGTGGTCTGTTGTTAGGAAGTCTTTGCCTAGAACTGATTTTATTGCATGAAGTACTAACGGATGCTCCTGTTTCATAATAGAATTTAGTCTTTTGTCAGTGATCACTCTTAAAAAATCCATCTGCCTTTTCTAGCTCTTAGGTGAATTGGGGTCTTCATCATATCTTCGTGTGTATTTTGTGGTAGGGTTGTTAATTTAGTCTTGTGTCCATTTTTGGAAACTTCATCTGCTTTCCTTGCCCTTTATCTTATTTGATATTGTTTTCAAATCCGTTTTACTATTTCATTGTCCTAGAAAGCCATTCTTTCCCTTGATTTTCCATGATTGATTGGTGTGTTATTCCCATGAAGCCAGTCTAAAGGTGACTATTTTTTGAACTTTTTGTCCTTTTTATGCTGAATTAGATCTAGGAATATCTACCTTTGAATATTTTTCTATATTTTTTCCATCTACCTCTCTGTATAATCAATTCTCACTTTTTATTCACATGTCTTGACGGTCTACCACATTTATGATTTTACTATTAACATATTAGTTATTTTGAATTCTTGCTTTCGCTTGGTTTAGGGTCCGATCACATTTATTAGTATCCAAGTCATTTATCCTCCCCCCTTTAAATTCATCATAGCAAGTGTAATGGTTATTATGGCTCTCATCGAGTTCTAATTCGAACTCCTCTTCTCTTAGCCACACAAATGCTAAAAAATATTGTCATTACCATAGCTTTGATCTTAGACTTCGGTTCGTGTTAGCCACATTTTTTGCTAGACTATTTGCTACCCCATTCCCTTCTCTGTATATGTGGGTCTCTCTAAAGTCCTCTATTTTTTATATAATTCCTCGAATTGAGTTTAACCATTTGGCCAGAATCTAGTTTGGGGCTCTATTATTACGGATGGCATTTATTATTTTTAGGGAGTCCCCTTCAAGATGGATTTTTTTTTGCTCCATTTTTAATTCCCAATCTCAAACCCAGTAAAGTTGCTCTTATTTCTACCGCATTATTAGATCTTGAACCATCCCTATAGGTTCTAATTCTTGGGCTATGATTACACCTTCTTCATTTATGACAATACATCCTATTCCTCCCATACTCGGATTTCCTTTAACCATCTCATGTTTTCTCTGTTGCCTTTTCCTTTCTTTCTCCCACCTGATTATTTATTTATAGGGATGAATAATCCCTTAATTCTCTTGCTCAAACACTCATCCCACAAACTACATGTAAAACCTTTTTCCATTTTTTCCTTTGTAGCTAGATTAACTAATTCAACTATCTAACCTTCTATTTTTTCTGATAAGAACCTCTACTGGAATTTCCCTATTCTGAGATATCCTTCTGTTTCTCTCCTTTCATATCTCCTATATCACCACTGAAGGACTTACTTGCATTTCCCATGTTATTAGTATGTACCTGTATAATGAAAAATGACTATCCATGAGAAGAATGGATGTATCAACCAACATACATAACTAAAATCAAACAATAAGATGACATCACCAAGCATTGTAAGAAACTATATTGGTAGAACCTTAGGGTTTCAACTACCAAATACAACATGTGGAAGGTAAGAATTTCCTTTTGTCTAAGTAGGCCACAACTAAGAACTATGGACTCATAAGAATAAAACATTAGGTCCCACAAGCTAACAACATTAGTTGACATATGAAATGACATAAATTTTTTATATACATCACTATGTAGATTCATGTTGTCCTTAAGAAAATCCATAAATGATTAGGTTAAGTTTCACTCACATTATATGGAGCTTTTACACTAAAATATTGTTTATTATTCACTATGAGATGGAAGTATATGTATCACCAACATAAATAGTGAAATCAAGTTATAAAGGAAATGCATTATTTGTAAAAGAGATATTGGTTAAGAAATATAAATAAAGTAAGAAATTAATTGATATGTGTCACAAATTAAGGAGAAACCATCTATGTAAGTAAACAAAGGGAGAGAACATGGTAGATAAGGAAAGACAAAAGAATACCAATCGATAAACCAAGATCCAAAAAGAAATCATGAGGAGATTGCCTACATATGCATTAGCTACTATGTATTATGGATACTATATGGATGATAGTGCCAACACTAAGGATTTAAAACATATACTTTAAGTTGTATATTAACTAGTAATAATAAGTCACTGAGTACTCAACTATACAAACTACATGGCGGGTTGTCATGGGAAATCTTAATGAGTTCAAGTGTGGATTTAAGTATGAATTTAGGCCAAGTAGGAGATTTAATCAATACTAGTTTAATGATCATATTTCCATACAAGCACAAATGAGATTTAAACTATGCTAGAACTAGGAAATCAAGTAATAATTAGAAACATGGAAAAAATTTTCCACACCATTCATGGATACTAAACTAAAAGAATAACTATTGGAATCTAGTAGAAATGATTGGATTGGTAAATGTTAAAGCATATGAGAAAAATGCACAGTAGGATTCATATAAACTAGGACCCGTGTATGATGATATAAACAATATTAAGCCTAAAGAATATAACCAAACCTTATCATACAAACAAAAAGACCCCAATGATAGATTTATTGGGTCAATCGCCATCATAAGGAAACAAAAGAAAATAGAAAACATAAAATCTTAAACATAGGCAATACTCATGAACAACACCCAATAAAAAACCAAACATGCAAAAAAGTTCCCAAAACATCAACACACCACTCAACTACCCCCACACAACATCTATCACCCAAAACTCCACCTAAACTGACCACCATAGCTCGCATCCAAGACCCCTACACTGAAAAAAAAGAAACCAGGGAGAATCTCGGCCATGCAAAAAGAATTCTACCAACATAATGTCTATTTTTTTGTTATAACATGAATCAATATTATTTTAATGCTATTTTTGAAACATAACCTTAAGTGGATTGTGCAAACACAAAAATACATGTTGCTAGATTGTCAATAGTATTCTATTTTATTTTGTGTTACTAGAGGAAACCTTATATCAAATGATACAATTTGGTATCATCTATTATTTTATTTATTTACTACTTTGAAGTTTTCTTCTTAAAAACAAGAAAATTTGAAGCCTATCTTCTAAAAATATTTTATAATTTATTGCTTATGGAATAAATAAAAGTGAATAACATCAGCTAGTTGATTTTTTTTTTTTGTTGAGATCATAAGCTAATTGAAACTATTTAAACCTATATTCTTGTTAAGTAAATCAAGTTATGGTTGGAACTCTTTACATAGCAACCATCGGGCAAAAGAAAGGGATCTCATTAGTAAGACTACCAAAAACTAATGACAAAAAATAAAAGGAAGGCTAGAAACTAAACAAAGAAACTGGGACCAAGAGAAGACCAAAAACACAAACGAATCAACTACTAGTTTCCCAAAAGACTTAGACCCTTCACAGCTTGCTACTCCTTGTTGACAATATCGATCTTGTCTAGAAATACAACTCCCCATTTATATTGTCCTCTTGGGAGGGAGTATCATCTAGAGGAACATTTACATTCACTTTTTTGGAGGACTTGGCCAATGAACTAGCAAGAGCATCTACCTTTATGAGCTCTCTTGCACTTAGATTCTTCCTCTCCAACTCTTCCTATGGAACCTGCATGGAGACTGTCATGTATTTAACCATATCCTTGTTGAATGCAACAATGTCCTCCATATTCTTCACTATTTTACTCTACTTATCCTATAGGTCAACTATAGTCCTCTCCAAAATATCTCTCCTAAAAAACAACACTGGCCTCAATGGAGTTCACCTCTTCCTCTAACTAAGATGGCCCACTTGTCAAAATTCTAAGTCAACCCCTTCACAAAGGCCCAAACCTTATCATCAACGACCTCAAGAGGCCAATCTATTGCTTTAGCCTTAGCCACACCCTCCAATTTGATGATCTCACCCTTCGCTTATTTAGACTTATGTTACCAAAGTATAGAATGAAACAAAAGCATGAGTTTAATGTTTGTTAAATGTATTTATCATTAAATACAATAATATATGATTGGTTGAAACATTTTACTTCGTTGTCAAGTTTTGTAAATGTTAGTCATACATAAAGATATGCATAAGATAGTCATACTCAAACCTAATATATTCAATAGTCAACTTTGAACATGAACATATATTCAAATAATGCAAGTCAAATACGATAAGACACCTCTCTATACCCCTCTATCTTTGTTTTGTATCCAATAAAATAATTCTTGAAAATTACATTATAATAAATTAATCACACAACATCCATTTTGAAAAATAACATTGATAACTCTTTCCAATCAAATATTGACGAATATTATTTTGAAACATAAATGTTAGATAAAAACCTATATACTATACATTAAAAAATATTAAATAGATTTGAAAAGGATAAGCATTATTTTGTAAAACTTTTTAAGTATTTATACCATCATCCATTCGATAGCACGTTTGGGTTCTTTTAATAATGATTGGTTTGTACGACCAAAACATCCATCATGGAAATTCGTGTTCGTGTGTGTATCAAACCTCATAAATGAATGTTACAGTGCTACATGATACGTGCCGTAGGCGTTTAATCTATCCGAAAATTGTTATTCTATTGAAGGGAGAATGTTGGAATTTAATTTATCTGAGCTGTTGTGCATTCCAGATAACGTATAACCGCAAGCAGCCAATCGAGAAGAGATCTACAAACGCGTTTCAAATTACTGCAAACCTTTTATATACAAGTCCTCGTGTTAGAAAGCACGAGTATTCGCCTTGCAAGATTTCTGCATCCAAAAAGTACAGAAAACAGAGATTTTTTTTGTGCGAAATTGTATAGATAACAAAAAATATATTCATGGGACGGACTCCTTCCAGTATGAAAGTTGATCTTAACAAGGGTCCATGGACAGCTGAAGAAGATCTCCGTTTAAAAGATTATATCCAGGCTCATGGTGAAGGCCGTTGGAGATCTCTTTCCAAAAAAGCAGGTTGTTTGTTTTTCTAAATTAGCAGTCATTCACTATCTTTGTAGAATTAGGGTTAGGGTTATGCTTAAATATTACAGTTTTGTTTCCATTATGAATTTGTTTGAGTGTTCATTCATTTCAGGCCTGCTTCGATCTGGCAAAAGCTGCAGATTGCGATGGATAAATTATCTTCGACCAGACATCAAACGAGGACATATTGCACCTGATGAAGAAGATTTAATTCTCAGGCTCCATCGACTTCTAGGAAACAGGTCAACTATACACCATTCAAAGTATTCCTTTTCTTCTTTCTTTTCCAGATGAAACAAGTTATTATACAATCATATTTTCTGGCTTAAGTGTCTGAAATCATATGGGTGTCAAATGGTTTCAGATGGTCTTTGATCGCGGGACGTTTACCAGGAAGGACTGATAATGATATAAAAAACTACTGGAACAGTCATCTAAGCAAAAAGCTCATCAGGCAGGGCATAGATCCTCGAACACACAGGCCCCTTTCTGAATCTGAGGACATATGGTGGATCCCTCAGGACACGTATGTGGATAAAAACGTTCTCCAGTACACTATAATACCGGAAAGTGCTGATCAAGAAATACATGACAAAGATTCAGATTTCATGATAGCAGGTCATAGGGTGGACCAGATTTGCTCTTCAATGGCTACACCAGCAATCTCTTGTATAGAAAGTGCACCAACCATTTTGCCAATCTCTAGTGAGGAGGTTCACTGTGTTGAAACGAGAGATTCCAATCGTTGTGAGACTACGAAACAATTAACACACAGCAGCTGGTTTCCTTATTCTCTTCCTGAAACTCCAATGGAAACAGCTTATGGAAATAGCAGTTCATATATGCACCCTTCATATCTGGAATCACTTATCAATGAAGAGTTTGGGATGCCAGAGCCTACTCTTGGATACAATTCTGTTACACAGCTGTGGCCACATCAGTCTGAACTTCCAAGTCCTGGCTCTGAATTGTGGTCTAAACTCCACTCTCCCAGTATGCATTGCCATCCTTCTTGTTAATTTGTACTAATCTTATGCTTGGTTACTCTAATAATGTATAGATTGTGTCAGTAGTTAAAAGTTGATTTCTGGGGGAAAAGTGATTGTAAAATTAAAAAAGTGAAACTTTTTATAAAGGTTAGTGATAAAATGTATTTCATATTACATTTAATAAATTCAGTCCAGTTGGCCTAAATGTTGATTTTTTTTATTTGGCTAAATAAGTATCTCATAACATTTTATAAATTCAGTTGGCTTAAATGTTAAATTTTTATTTGATTATTTTGTCTAAATAAGCATCTTATATGAGATATTATCATAAAAAGAACTTTTGAATTCTTCAAAATGTGTTTTATGTAACAATAATAAAGAAATTTTTGTTCATCTTTTGTTTCAATATCCCTTCCCTTCCCTTCCCTTCCCTTTAGGTATTAGGAGAGATTGGTCCAACCATAGAATTGGCATACTATTCATGTTTCGTTCTTCATTCAATTGAGTGAATTTAGGATGCCCTAACTCTATTTTTTCAAGTAATTTTCAACTATCAAAAACAGACATTCAATTGCTTTTTTTCTCAAATCCCACTTCTAGTTTTTTAAATGTAATGCTACAAGCAACTGAGCTAGCTAGTGTCTTACTCAAATAGGAGTTAGTTGTGCTAGTTATGATATAGTCCTTTTTATCTTTGTTTATTTAATGTACATTGCTTCTAACAATTTGATGGAATCCTAAGTTATTCTAGTGATTTTTGAGAGGGCCTATGAATTGGATTGGAAGAAGGTTATTTATGAATCTCATTTCTCAATATTTGATTATTTGAAAAAAGATTCTTAAAATTCCTCTTAAAAGATTTCTTCTTTAGTGAACTAAATCTTCATCTCTCTTCAAATTTTAAATTTATATCTTTTTCTCATACTCCTCGAAAATGGAATGGTTTAATAGATTATATTACAAAATTAACTTCATAAGAAGATTACCATGAACATATTTCTAACTTAAAATCACTAAATTTTAATAAGTCCTATCAAATTTTCTCTCTTATTCATTTAATGACCAAATAACATAGGAATAAGGGATTTTATTCATTCAATGATCATGTTGATTTGACTATTTTAAACTTTATATGCTTCAGTATATGTGTAAAATTTACTTGGTTTTTCCTCTTCTTGCTTTAGTAATGCCTAGCGCCACTTGGAAATATCAAAAGTAAAATATAATCTCTCACTTATTTTTTAATATTTTTATTTTTTATTTATTTTAAAATAATATATAATTTATCTAATCTTTAATATTTTTTATAAATATATAATTTTTTTATTTTATTTTATATTTTATATTTTGGATTTTATCATGTAACTATTAGAATAATATTAAAACTAGTAATTAGACATGGTAAATAAGTATTTGTTAGTAGGAGTTGTAAATGTGTTATTTATTTGTTAGATTGTTGTTAAGAAATTTCAATTAGGTGTTATGTGAGATTGAATCACTATTATAAGGAGTTATTGATCTTCTATGAAGCTATTTATTTTTATTATGTTTTGTTCAATATACACTAATTTATTCTTTTTAGTAATATATTATGTTATTTATTTTTCTAGTTTTATTATGGGATAAAAGTTACATTGGGTATGAATCTACTATCAGAATGCCCAAGAATATAAGATCATCTTGATAGCTACTTGTTGTAGAAAGAGTTGCATAACTTTAATTTGAAAAAAGCTTTTTATTTTACCATTCCTAATATTTAAGAAACCTAAACTTTGAAAACTTGCATTTGACAAGTAGTGGCATAACATTTGCTAATAGATATTGATATGTTGGATTTAATCAAAGCATATTTTAAAAGGTTCTTGAAGAATTATAGGCTCTTTGGCATACCTCTATTTGTGATGTTATAAAAGGACAGGTGTTTGATAATTTAAAATGGTTAGTAGTGTGTTGATGTGATAGTTTAGTGGATGTTGGTTGTAAGATAATGTTGGATATATTCTATGATGATTTTTTATTTTTATAATATCTATAGACATGGTATCTGTGTAAGAAAATTTAATTTTTATTTAGAGAGTGTACTATAAAAATATATGATTATACTAATATATCATTTTAAAATCTTCTTAATGAATCATATTATTTTAAATAAAATAATTTACCTTAAGCTTTAAAGTCATTTAACCTTGAGTGTGATCTCCATTAAGTCTATGAAAGTTATAAATTACATTTTTATTTAAAAATATAGAGATTTCTCTAGCTAGATGTAATTGTCATATGGGTGGAAGTGTATAATCAAATTGGAGTTCAATAAAAATTGAAACATGTTACCTAAGGAGTCTTGTACCTGAATAAACTTTATGAAAGTTTGTGACATATGAGAAACACACTCAAAGTATACACCACATGATGTGTATTACATTTTTCTTTTTTAAAATTATTATCCTTTGAAAACAAAAAAAAAAATTTAAATTCATAAGATTAAAGAGTATATGGAAGAATTTTAATAATACTTAAGTGTATTTTATGCAAAAAAAAAAAATCCTCTCCTCCTGTAATATCTACTACTCCTCTGCTTGGATATTTAGCAACTATCAAATCCTTGAAATTCAAAAGGCTGTTAGACGGTTCTTTTGGTCTGATGGCAAAGGTAATAATAAATTACATGTTGTTAACTGGAAGTGGTGCCATATTGAGAAATCTCTTGGTGGCCTTGGATTAAAAGATCTTAGGATCCAAGGTATTGCCCTTGTGACAAAATATTCAACTGGGCATATTTATCCAAATTATTCTAAATCTAGATAATGTCCAATAAAGACATATTTTTATTTTTGAAATCATTGATCAAAATCACATTAATTTGTAGGTTCCTTATAAACAAGAGAAAATTAATAGAAATATTTTTAAATTAATTGTTAAATTTCATTAAGAAGATGGAAGGAACTGAATATTTAATTAAGATTTGAAGATATTAAAATTTCATTGGATATTTAGACTAGCGAAATTGATTTCGCACGAAATTTTGGAAAATTCATAAAATGATCACGAATTTCTGGAAAGTGACTAAAAACCCCCTATATAGGTTGACTTGTTCATATTTAAACTCATAATAATCAATTTGCACATCACTTCTCTTAAAGTATACTGTGCATTACTAAACTCATCCGCCCTTTACATTCCAGATGTAATTATCTTTTCGAGAAACCAAACTCATCCACTTGCATATATTTCATTTGAAACCAAATTCTTATTTGACTCTAGCTTTCAACTGGAAATGAATATGTACTAATCTGTTCTCATTGACCAAAAACTACCGAAAAGCGATTTCAATAACTAACGTGCCGTCATGGATCATCGAATGCTTGCACATGGAAATCATGCCATAGAAGAGACTTCATGGAGCCACACGGTTCTTGGTAGGGAAGGCAAAATTAAAAAAATGGAACATATCACAATAATGCCTGCTACATCTTTCAATTGCCTAATGCTACCTTCTAAAAAATTCGATAGTTGTTTAATCCATTTTTCGCGCCCAGCAGTAATCTCGAAATCTCCAAAATGATCTCCAAACTCGCTGAATTGAAACTGCACCTTTCATAGTTCGTTGGAATGAATCTATCGGACAGCACAAATAACTGCTGTAAGGGAATGAATATATGTACTTCAGACTTGCTGGAATGACTCTTAGGTACGATGTGGTAAAAAACGAGTATTTTTTCCCTAGTAAAGCTCTGGTATGCGGATATGGCATCCTGTGGCCTCCCCTCTTGGACTTGCATCGCTGGATTTCAGAATATCGGTTTTCTAACTTGGAGGTCAAGATGTAGATTTACCCCTGTGCAAGGGAGTTGTTTGTGATGGCTTCCAATTCTTCTAAGGATAGGGATGCTGTTTCGGAAGAAAGAGTTTGGATGTGGGGCCATCATTCTATATTGGTTTGGGTCAGATTGCCTTATTTAACCCTACAGTTTTAGTGCACGAAGCTATCAACAATGCTTTTGGTCACTTTTCCAAGGTCAACATTGTCACTTCAAACTATTCACATTTCTTCTTTGTTCGTATCTTTGTGGACGTTGTGTGGGTGTCATTATTTAATCATGTTGGATATTACACTTTGCTTAAGTTTACTTAGGTACATGCATCATATTGTAGTTTGCATATAAGACACTTAGGAAGATGTGCATATATTGGGAGTGTGTATATGGGAGAATTTTCACTTTTATAGTGTGATATTGTTATTACTTATCATATCCACTTATTGTGGAGTGATAATTCCACCTTCGGTGGGTGATCCACTTCATGTGGAATAATTTACTATTTCTCCTACCTACCCTTGCATCTGATTGAGACACATGTCATCATTGTGTTCTCTCTTGTCTCTTAGCCTTGCCTTTATAAGCAGACTCATCTACATTGTATGTAATTCTTGATGATCTAGTTGATCAATATTTTCATCTTGATTAGAATATAGTTTATTCTTATCAATCTATTTTGTCTCTCTATTGTGCTATTCAGTGTGCCCTAGATCTTGGCTACTCTCAACAAATTCTCACATTGTATCAGAGCCTATAGGGCTTCATTAATTAGTAATTTTGGAGAGCTTTTGGAGGTTTCTATTTTCGGATCTGGGGAGCCGCACTTTTTGGGGGCATCCTATGGCAATTTTGACCTCATTGTTGCGTCTAGGAGGCCGTTTCCATGAATTTTGAGTATAAATTTGTCTATATTGGATGAAAATCAAATTAGGGACCTTGGAGAATATTTTTAACCTATTTGGCTATACGATATCGATTTTATTAAAAAATACTTATAAAATATTCTATTATGTGAAAAAATATATTTATCTTCAATTTTTATTTTGTAAATTTTTTGCAGTATTTCCAATTATTGTAAAAAGTTTTTTGTAGAGGAAAAAATATTTTTTTATTTTGGTGGGTCTCGTGACCACCCCCTACCCTCCCACCCATTGGTAACTAGACACTATATTCTACAGGCAATCAAAATTTTGTAGGGTCGTACTCGGCTTTCAGCCCCTGTGATACGCTCCTACCACTCCCACTACTGTACTTCCCGTGGGCCACTCCAGTCTCCTGCCACTGGCATGTTCTCCTCACAGGCCACCTTGCCCCTCTGCCTCTCTAGCATCCCCCACCACTCCAGTCTCCCACCAGCTGCTGCCTCGACCACAGCAGCCTTCGCCCTGACGCCACCAGTTCGAGCGTCACTCCTCCTTCGGCCCAAGCTGCTCCTTCGACAGGCCACTATACTTCATCATCTATGTTGTAGCCTTAGCCTCGACGCTATCTTTGCACCACCCCAGCCCATGAAGCGTCGACCACCCATCCTCTCACACATACATGTCAGCAAAAGAACAGACACGTAGGCAGCCGACACAGCTCCCACGCGACACACCTCTCTCTAGCAAGCGATAGTGTTTCATTGGTACATGTTGTAGCCAAATCATCCTGCCACACAGTCCTAGTCAGTGCACAACCAACCACCACCCCAGCGTACAGATGATCCAATGGCCCATCGAGTCATCAACACCTCATCAGTTTTGTACTGCCACGTCACTGCCCAGTTGGCAGTCCATATCAGCAGGCCATGTAGGCCATGTCACCTTGACATACAGACACCTGTTGTGCCACATTTGCATACCGTACTGCCACCTCATCGACCGCGTCATCTTTTCGTATGGACCGTACGAGACATGTCCGGTTGTGATTATGCCATGTCATCATGTTTGTACGGCATGGACAGCCGTGCAAGGGGTGTGAAGTTCTCGCAATGGCCAGACGAGCATCAAATTTAATCTTGTCAAATGTTAACATCAGCACTGCATCAACATTTGTTTTTTTTAATTTGGAGCCCCTTCTCATTTGACTTTTTGATTTTGCAGTTTGACTTCAAGAGGCCATATCTTTCTCATTTTAGCTCCTTTTTTTGTGCAATTTTTTTTTATTTGGACTAATTTTTTGTGCTCTTCAAAGTTGTGGAGGAATTTTCTGATTTTGATGGACAAGGTTTTCACAATTTGCAGTTTTTTATGACTGTACTTGTCTAATCCTCAATTTTGCAACTTCAGAAGCTTCATTTGGGGTCATACGACCTCCTTTTTAGGTTAGGTTTTTTTTTAAAGTGAATAATTTTTTTTCTAATTTCATAATATGCCATTAGTTTGCAATAATTTTGAGTATAAATTGTTTTTTCATTATTTGGTCATTTTTGGCCTATTTGGTACTTGTATTTTGCTTGGATCTCAGCTTAGATCACTTGTAGTATTTGTTAGGGTCTCTTATAGCCTATTTGAGGTAGTTGTAAAGTTGAAATCATAATTCTAGCTTGCCTTGTTTTGCAAGTGGGCCATTGTATACACACTATGTATAAAGTATCAAATCATCATTTTTTTGGGGGGGGGGTTGTTTTGTGCGATTGTTCCTCTCTCTATCTTGTGTTTTTTTTTTCATTTTGGTGCTATGGTTCTCTGAAAATTTCCACTTTTAACTCCTCATAATTATGCATCATGGGAGATTAAAGCATGGAGTAATCTAATGGAAAAATGACTCATTCATTATGTAAATGGAACTATAATAACACCACCTGATCTTAATGCTCAAGTTGAATGGTTCACTAAAAATTCTTTGACACTTTGAACATTGCGAAAGTATGTATCAGATGACCTCATTTTTCACATTGAGAAGTGTACAACAATTAAAGAGGTTTGGGATATTTATGAGAAGTTGTATGGTCAGGGTGATGAGATTAAGGGCTACAAGCTTGATAGTGAGCTCACAACATTGGATCCTAGGGATTTTGATACAATCCAAGATTATGTCACAAAAGCAAGTGAGCTAAGAGAAAAGCTTAAGGATTGTCACATTGACAAAAAGGATGCTCAATTGGTTTACAACTTGTTGGACAAGCTTCCATTAGATTATGCAACCTTTGTCTCTATCTTTCACACCCATTGATTGGCTCAAGGTGCTTCCTACACTCCACCATCGTTTGATGCATTCACGGAGATGTTGATACTTGAGCAATATAGGTTGACTAAGATGGGGATTCTCAAATCTTCAAAGTCACAAGCTTTGATGGCTAATAAAGAGAATTAAAGCAATCAAGGAAAAGGAAAGAACCAAAAGCAACCTAAGCCTAAGACGCAACAAGATGGAGCACAATCCTCCTCTCCACAACAAGGTGATTCTACATCCTCACCTAAGAGGAAATCATATAAGCACAATCTTTTTTGTGCATATTGCAAGAAGTCAGGACATGATGAGCAACATTATTACATGAAGGATATTGATGAATTGAAACATCTTCTTGAGAATAACAAAATCAGTTTGCCTTCTAGAATGTCTACTTCGACTTATTCTTCCAAAGAAAAGGATAAAGGGAATGATCACACTTTTGGGATAGATAAAGGAAAGGGACAAGCTCTTTGTGCTACTACAAGTCATGATTCAAGGAGATGGCTTCTAGATTCAAGGGCTTCTCATCATATGGCATCTTTGTAGTCTATGTTTTCTTCATTTGAGCCTTGCACGATGCCACAAATTTTGATGGGAAATCATACATACATGGATATGATTGGGAAAGGATCTATTGCCATTGGGGATAACTCCTTCAATGATGTGTTGTGTGTACCCCATTTGATAAACAATCTTCTTTCCATCTATCAAATCACACATGGGGCAACAAGGAAAACTGTGGAGTTCACACCTGATTCAAATATCATTAGAGACTTGGAGACTAGAGCTATCATTGCGTCTAGGGTGGTTGATCATGCATCTTGGTTGTACTCCTTTTCACATTTTGGTCATATTCATATGGTTGATTCTTCCTATGTTGATGATTCAGATTTTGAGGAGATCTTTGGGTACTTAAACTTGGGGATTCTCATATGTGACCCTGTTGTTGATCCTTGCATTTCATCTCCTCCTATTGATATCACACCACCTATTGCACTTGATGATACAGATAGTGCGACAGTTTTTCTTTCTTGTGATTCAGTGCAGCAGGATATATCTTTTCTTCTAGCTTCAGTTCATTGGGATGACTACTTGACAGACATTGCAGGTTTGTTTATGAAGTCCTACATTGCAGATTTGGGAGACATCGTTGATAATATTCATCTTCTCTTTGATGAAGATGATCCTTCTTCGATTTTTGCAAGGAAACACTCTGGCCCTCTTGTCCATTCTCTATATGATCATTGTTTCGAGGTTGACATGATTATGGATACTTATGTACAATATTTGGAGGAGGTCTCTTTATCCTTAGAGGATACAAGTGAGTCTTTGGATCTTGCTCTACATTCATCTCCACTAGATCTTGGAGTGTCTTTTTCAGTAGTGTGGATAAGTACACCACCTTTGGAGGGGATAACTTTCAACATTGACATGGGGACACTTGAATAGTTTATAGAGACTCCATTCATCATGAGTTTTTTTCCAACATCTTCCCTTCATGATTGGGGAGACTTCATGGATACACCTTTGGTTTTGTTTCTTCCCAAGGGGAGGAACGTTGTTCGACATTCGTGGAGCAGTTTCTTCATTTATCTTCAAGCTTCTCCTAAATTGAGGGGGGACTAGTTGGTCTCTCTTCTTCTCTCATATGGGGGGCACTTTTTCCTCACATGGGGTGTTGTCCTTCACATTCTTCTTTCAGAGTTCCTTTGTATATATTTTTCATCTCTCTTTTGGATGAGGGTTTTTTCCCATTGGGTTTTTCTCGCTTTCCCTTCTTTATAGGAGATTGCATTTGCATTTGTACATGGGTACCTAACATGGCCTTGTAGCTGAGAACCACCTTGCATTGCTTAGTTACATTGTAGACAAGTACATTCCCCTAAGTTGCACTTAAGGGGGGTTTTTGGTGTAATTATTTATTCATGTTAGATATAATTACACTTTACTTAAGTTTACTTAGGTACATGCACCACATTATATTTTGCATATGAGACATTTAGGGAGACGTGCATGCATTGGGAGTGTGTATGTAGGATAATTTCCACCTTTTATGGTGTGATATTGTTATTACTTATCATATCCACTTATTGTGGAGTGATAATTCCACCTTTGGTGGGTGATCCACCTCATATAGAATATTTTACTATTTCTCCTACCTAACCCTACCTACCCTTCCATCTCATTGAGCCACATGTTATCATTGTGTGCTCTCTTGTCTCTTAGCCTTGACTTTATAAGGAGGCTCATCTACATTGTATGTAATTCTTGATGATCTAGTTGATTAGTATTTTAATCTTGATTAGAATACAATTTACTCTTATCAATCTATTTTGTCTCTCTATTATGCTATTCATTGTGCCCTAGATCTTTGCTATTTTCAACAAATTCTCACACGTGACCTTGCGAATGTCCTCCCTAGATAGATTACATACAAGTTGAAGAATGACCTTGGACTTAGTATATCAACCATGAGGGCATCCTATTTTCTTATAGATGCTACTTTTTCTAGAGCATTTGACTTTAAGTTGTCCTCATGGGTATAAGCCAGTCTCACCACCCTCCGCACCACCTTCTAGTGTGTTTTAGGAGTTTTGACTCTAACTCAGAGGATTCGACTCATTTGAAGTCTCTCTTTACAGTTTTGACTTCTATGAGGGTTCCTATTAGGTTTAATGTTGATTCTCAAGCGACCTTAGATCCTATTGGTGGGCCTTCCCTAGTTCTTGACCTAGTTGCACTAGTATTATCTTCCATTTCTCTTGAGCCTCCTTTATTGGGGACTAGTACAATACTTGTTTGTTCCGAGTAAGGTTCTTTTATGATTGTCATCTCTATTTAGGCAATGTTCCCTATAATTTTCACCCATGGTCATGCTAGCTATGGTAGTTTTTTTCCTATTCTTTGTAGCCCAATGATCTAGAAAAATTTGTTTCATGGCTATTGCATAATGGAGAAAATCTTACAAATGTAGGATTTGAGTTGCAAGTTAACCCCTAGAATTTTAGAAGCTAGCTCTTTGTATGAATTTTAATAGAATTATAAATTTATGGAGTGAAAAGGGGAAGAGATTACTAAAAAATAAAACTAAACTTCTATATGTTTCACTACAATAGTAATTTGCATAGAGCTGTTTATCTTAAATAGAATAGGTCTATGAGAAAAGAACATGATCATGCAGAGTTTTAATGATTAAAACTATAAAATTCAAGGAATAGACAAAATTAAATTAAATTAAATATATTGTACAAATAACACATAACACTAGAGAAGAATAGATGGAATAGACATAGCCAAGACATGTATTTTTAAATAGTTAAGTTTCCTCATATGACATGTATGGAGGACCCATTAGCATGCTCATTAAGAGTTTGATTCAATACATCATAAAAGTACAATCTTCTACTTTGAAGTATTTGAAGTACAAGTTGTTTCTTTTCTTAATACTACCTAAGAATTATTCAACTTATTTTACAAAGGAAAGCATCACCTTAGATAAAGGAGCATTGCCCTTAAAATCAAATTATTCTTTAACAATCATTTTTTAGAACCAAGTAACAAATATTAAACATGATGATTATTTATAGCAAGATGCCAGACAAGGCATAAATCAATCTCATGAAAAGCACATGTTTCAATTTATTAGATAGGGTTAATCTCCTAAAATAGCTAAAAAATCTCATTACATTGATTTTAGCATGAATTTCTTGTGATTTGAAATTTTGAGACAAGGAATGGTCATCCTCAAGAATTTTGTATTTGAAGAATTAAATTAAGCACTTAACATAGTAATGGTATCTTTGTGAATTGCAAAGATGTTCTTTGACAAATTATTGACCATTGAGGTGAGTTGATGACACAATTGGAAATGGCAACCAGAATAATATCTCTAAAACATTTTATTGTAATGCTACATAGATATTTTGACATCATTGTATTGTTTTTTGAACCACTTCAAAAGATAATGGGGCCCACCATGAGAATCTATCTATTTTGCATGACCAATAATGCAACATGAAAGCCCACTAAACTAACAAGGCATACAACAAATGAGATCCTGCCATGTGTACATTATGGATCAATGGTTTTAAAAACTATTTTCATTGTGCATGCCTTAATGAGGGGAAAAATCCATGGTTGATCAAGCTTACAATATCAACCAATTTCTCAACAACCTAATCCACTATTTTGGTAAATTCTAAAATTATGGATGGGTCATTGACCCAAAGAAGCATCAAATAACATCCATAAAAAGTAAAATGTCATGAATTGAAAGAAAACTGAGTAGTATAAGTCTAGCATTTCATTTATAGACATTAATATATATTTAAATTATATATATATATATATATTTAAACTATGCCTGGTAAAATTTTTAACATGACCGGTGACGCTAGCACAACACACCCTTTGACTCCACGTGAATTCTTTTGACCTGGAGCTATGAACCAAAGAGGCTACAAATGAGGGACCTCATCCCCACACTTCACTTGTTCAAATCTGCGAGCACAATGACCTAGCGAAGGCACAAGGCCTTGCAAGCACAGTGGCCCAGCAGAGATTTGAACCTTGGTGGCCATTTCACAAAGGAAGTGTTTTAACCGCGACACTACATGTCTCAAGACATTTAAATTTTTTATGTATGTTTATATATAAAAATAAGAATTTTTTTATAAATTAAATTTATAATTTAATTATAATATTTTTTTTCTTACAAGGTAATATGTGTGTGTTTTTAAATTTGTATATTTTATTATTTTTTATTAAGGTAAACGAGTTTTACAAAGACCCGAAACCCAAAAGTTTTACAACAACCAGAAAATAAGCATCAAAGAATAGAACAACAAAATAGACTGAAACTAGAAGAAACAAAGACCTATTGAAAAGAATGCAACATATATGCATTCTTCTAAATAACTTTCACGTGAATAGCCTCCAACTCATCCATGATAAATCTGGAGCTGCATTGCTCCTGGTACAAGTACACGAACTCGTCGTAGTATGGGAACAAGAAATCTAACCACTTGCACCCTACACTTTCTTTTTCTGCTTGGAATCCAAAGGAATCACATTGGAAATGGGATCTACTCTATAGTTCGCATTCATATTATTGGCCTTTATCAAGCCTTCAAAATTATTATACATGGCAGCCTTTATGATCTCTACCAGATTTCTCAAACTTCCTTTCATTGCTTCCAAGCTAACCTCCAGATTACATATTCTTCTTTCATGATTCGATTGCATCTTGTCCACGTCCTCACTAACTTTCTAGGTCAACTGGAGGAGTTTCTCTATATTATTGGGTCTAGAGTTGTCTGTAAAAGTACCCACAATACCCTTTATACCCTCTTTTAACAATTCAATCTCCATGCTCATCTTCCAAAGACAATCCAACTGACTACTGGACACAAAGGAAATGCATTTATTCAAATTTGGGTCAATGAAAACCCTCCCCTATTTCCTAGGATCAATGTCTATGGGGATGTCAATTTCAATCTCTTGTTCACTATCTTTATTGGGCCCCTCCTTTCCATATTTGGGCTTCTTAGATTTGGGTGAAACAAAGTCAGTAGACTTGGTACCCAGATTTTTATATTTGCTAGCAGCCCACCTAGGGTGCTTGTTGTGCCTACTTCTACCTATCCCAGGGGTTATATTATGAATGGGACCCTCACCAATAGGCGGACAATACTCAGGTTCGTCAAGCATGTCTTGATCCTTCCGGTCCTGGCAAGCTTGCTATCTTCCCCTTCAAAATCCGTGTCAAAAACCACCTGTACCTCTGGGTTGGAAGACGAAACAAGGGTATTCAAAGCAAGGGATAGATTGACTTCACAGGCTTTGGAATAATCCATAATAAGAGGAATAAGGCCCTCATATTCTCTACATGTTTATTTGCATGTTTCTCTAGACTATGCATTAAGGAAGATAGAAAATAAAACAAAATGGAAATTTTTCTATTGTGCCTGAAATGATTCAAAATGATAAAGTGGTAGGAAAAAATGCTCGCAAACTAGCCATCAAGAGTGATGTATCTCATGACAACCTCTTCCACATCGGCCCAGGGAATCTCAAGATCCTTTCGATGGTAACCACCGTCAGCCATCTTCTGAACCCTATCCCTCTCCTTCTTATCGAAGAAAGTGGAGATAACTTCTTCAACAGATTTCCGTTCTCTATAAAACTTCCTTCCCTCCATCTGCATACTAGTAATTTTAGCGATAAAATCTTCATCAATCCTAAACTCAGTGCCATAGACCTTTAGGATACCATTATCCCTACCTCTCACAAAATCTTTAGTGGCACTTGGTGAATTCTCCTTCAACCTTTCCATATACGGCACTGGGCCCCCGTCTGCAATATCATTCCAAACCTCAATATTCCTTTTCCAGTTCTCAAAAGAGCTAGGTTCCATCCTATTCTTGTCGCCCTCATGAAATGCATAATTCTGGAAGTGGAAGAAATCACACCGAGAACACATAGCACCAAATCTAACCAAAAACAAGCGAAGCCTCTAGAATAGCTAGAATTAGGAGGCGTGAAAAACTTCCACCAAAAGATATTATCCCAATGGCGTTCTGTCATTATGAATTGGTAATGAGTGGCTGATTAATTTGACATCCTTTCTAGTCAGCTCACATAGGTTTCTCGGGAAAATTTCCATTTCCATCCACCATTTAACCTCCACATAGTCCACCCCTAGATTGGCCATATAATCAGTGGGGGCATTTCCTTCCCAATACATGTGAGATTCTTTAAAATCATCTAGATTGTCAATTATAAGATGACATTCTTCAATCAAATGCTTGATTGTTCAACTTGGCTCCTGGTGTCTATTAATGCATTTGATTGTGTTCATCGAATCGCTCTCTAGCCAAACACGATTGATCCCTTCTCTAACGGCCATTTGTAAACAAATGTAAGCTGCGTAAGCCTCAAAGTAGTGGTTTTTCTGGGTGCCCAAGGGGAGTTCCACCGCTGAGACAAGATTACCATTGTGATCCCCAGAAACTCTCCCACAACTAATCGGCCCAGGGTTACCCTTAGCTGCCCCATCAACATTAATTTTAATCCATCTGCTAGGCGGAGGGATACAAATAACATTACTTATGTGTTGTCTTATCTTGGCAGTCAGAATAGAGATATCTCAGTTTAAGTTCCATCTAGTAATGATTTTGAAATCCTGCTAAAAGATGTCAATCTAAGGGCCTCCTTTGCAACTAGGGAAGGAGGGTAATTTTTTTCCTTAATACTTTTCTAAATTCTATGAGCCACAACAATAGGTGAGGATTACTTTGATGAATACTAAGAGGGGGGGGTGAATTAGTATGCCCAAAAACTTAACCAAACTCTTAAGTAATTTTACTACAAACCGATATAGTAGTTTAAACAACAAACCGATTAAAACATAGATAAGACAAATAGAAAATAAAGCATTCACCCATAGAAGCACCCATAACACAAGATATTTTGACGTGGAAACCCAAATGGAAAAAACCATGGTGAGTAAAACTCACAAGTCAACTATCTGGAGAATAGTAACCAGAGTGGTTAAGGTCAGACCAGTTAAGGCCTTACAATGTTCTTCACCAAAACAGATCTTGTTAGGAATCCAGATCTCTGTTACGAGATAAGTCCTGTTAAAGACTACCTTGTTAGAGGATTTTAGATCCACACTTGTGAACCACCTTGTTAGAGGATTTACAATAGGCTTGACTGGGCCTACCCCATTAAGGGTTTCAGACTTTTCAAAGAGATTAGTAATCAGCAAGTGAATGATCTAGAAAGTAGCACAAAATGCTTGATTAGATCCTTGACTACTCTTTGTCAATGCATTGCAGCATTACTTCAGTATTCTATCCTTTGAATGTTCAATCTCGATCACATGATGCTTCTATAACAACTTCACTCTTCAACACACACATACACACTTGTTAAAAGCCTAGACATGATGTCCTTAAATAGGAAGCTGATTTCATGTCGGTCCAATGAGATTGGATTACAATTTCCTAGGTTGAAAGCATCTAGACACATTTGGTAACATGACACAGAAACTCCGTCAAAGTGTCGGTGTATGATAGCTCATCACACTATATAAGTATACCGGTTGAATCACCGCATTGGTGTCAGTGGATGATAACTCATCACACTTTATAATTTTACCAGTTTAACACATTATACCGATTACCGGTTAACAAACAAAGACTGATAAACTAGAACATAGTGTTCCAATCAAAAAAGTTAACTGCCGCTAGGGGTCCTCGTTCTGCTTGAGGTCTTCATATCGCTTGATATCTTCATACCACTTGTGGTCTTCGATCATGCTTTGACCAGTAAGCTTCTTCTTCAAAACATTGATAGTATTCTACAAATAAAGACTATACATTCAATGGCATATAATATTGGTGTGAACAATACAACACATACTACCGGTTGAGAATAACTCATACATAAAAGAAGTGTGTGTCCATCAATGACAATCACAAATAAACATGCCAACAACCACCTCAACTAAGTACAAACATTATCAAAATGCCAACAATCTCCCCCTTTGGCATTGATGGCAACACTTAGGAAAATTTTGACATCTAAGTGCTTCCAAAACAAAAACAGATGTCATAATCAAAATTACTCCCCCTAAGCATATACACTACTCCCTTTGCCAAAAATTATAACTCAATACCATTCCCCATAAAAAGTTTCATACTACTCCCCCTTTGCCAACAATGACAAAGTAATGCAAAATCATATTACATTAGCATGAAAACATAGTATAAGGTTATGATAATAAGGAATAAAAATTCTCAAAAATAAATTTGAAGTCTTTCAAGAATGCCTTCATGTCTATGGACCAGGTGTCTAGGAGTGAGGCCGCAATTTCACTCTATGTCTTCATCTGAAAGGCTAGCTCCTCCATGGCATCCATAGTACTCATCTCCTGAGTAACAATGATAGCTTCCATGTTCAGAAAGCACTTCCAAAGAATCTACAACTTCGATAGCAACCACATATGTAACTCCTGCAGATCATGATTCCACTTGTAGATCTCGGAGTCAATCTTGGCTATCTGTTGACTAAAAGTCTTTACTGTCTGCCCATACACAGTGAAGGAATCATAAGGAACTTTGAATGTCTCCACATACTTCTTCAGTTCTAATTGGAGTTGACCTTTCATTTTTCAGAGCATCCTCACAAAATAGGTGAGGTTGGCAAATTTTTCTTAGAATTTTATTACCTTCAACCATGGTTAGAATGATATCATCTCTCTGATGGATAACATCCTTCTCTTTCTTCTTTCTCAATTCCTCCACTCGATCTTAAGCTAGTTGAATGCTTCGGATTAGCTCATTTTCATTTTCTGACAGCAGATGTAACTGGTGTCGATGTCGATGGCACAACTTTCCTCTTCTTCTTCTTTGGTACAACACTAGGACTAACCCTCTCAGAGTAGGTATCGGTCCTCTTCTTCTTTGGATCAAGCGATGAAGCTAGTAGGGTAGAGGCATATCTTGTGAGTACATCATTTACCACTTCATAGCCCATAGGCTCAACTTCATCTTGTCTAGGCTCAATCGCTTTCGTTATGCAATGATCCACTTTGATTGTGAAACACATATCCTCTTCATACTTTCTAACCAGATCACCTGATACTCTTATTCTCTAGTTCATCTTCAATCTAAAATCATCAAAATACCTATTCAGAGTCTCCGGATAAGCAAATCCCACTGCTTGCAGACTCTCCTTGATTTGTATTGTGACTGGTAGGTCACTCGACCATTGAAAATCACCAACTCCCACAAAATACCCTTGAAAATAGAAAAACAAACCGACAAGCAATTGACCGAATTTGAACCTTAGAGACTTGTCCTCTTTGATGGACTTCAGATTCTCCATGAGTTATTTTTGCATGGAGGTACATAAGTCATATTCTGCATCTTCCTTGGTCATCCAATAAGTGGAATGCACCACATTTGTAGGAACAAAATTCATTCTACTAGCATAGAATACTCTATACTTGATCACCATGCACACATACTTCACCAAGTCATCTCTTATGGTGTTTACAGTCATTGCCCGTTGGTCGCTCACAGAACCAGTGAGCTCTGTCACTTTGACTTTTGTGATCTTGTGAAGAACAGGGATTTCTCCAACATTGCAGAAACTGGTCACTGCATGGATTGCCTCCAGTGTGATATCATGAGTTCATTCAAGATATATTTTGTCACCATGAACCCTTCTGAGAATGATTTTCATGTGATCATCTATGAATTCTTTGAGAAAATACACTTCATGGTGAAATTTCTTCTTCTCAATCACACTATATTCTGGTTTAATCTTCTTGTCTTTCCCACAGAACAAACTTAACTGGGAGTGAATCACTAGAGACCATATGTCTTCTAGTCTATAATCAATATAACAAAAATAATCCCCTTTGACAATGAATCTGGTAGGAATTTAAGATAGTGTATTATATTTCACCTTCTTCCTAAGAAACTCGGATGACTCTTCAGGTTTAGTAGAACTAGGAGAGTCTTTGGATGTAGAAGTCATGTCTAAATAATTTCAAATAATAAGAGTGAATCGATGAAATATACCTTTTCACTCTGAACTAGGGTTTATCGATGTCGAGAACAACACACTTCTCCAAGAGCTCACTTTACCGATTTGACTTCCACACTGATAGCTTGAAATGGCTGCAAAATCTTGTGGAAGATTTCTTTCTAGATTCTTTTGAATGCAAGATGAATCTGTTGCTCAAGCTACAAAAATTCTTCTTTGAAAACTAGGTAAGTAAAAATGATGACAAGAGTCACTTTTAAACATGCTCATACCTACCATAATAAATGTATCACTGATAGGGTACAAACCCTAACTTTACCACTGCATTTCTTCTATCGGTTGATAGGTAACCAATACCGATAAAAACACTTTACCAATATACACCGAGGGTCCGAAACATTATTACCGATATGTTCCTTCTTAAGATTTTAGAAACTTAATTTTTTGGTTCACGGATCTCCACACTAGGTGTGGAAACTGGTACATCTTGTGGCTTCTCTTCAGATATCTTCTTCCAAATTTTATCCATATCGGCCTGAATGGTTTCAGCATCAACCTTTCCTTCTGGGTCAACTGATATGTCTCCTGATGGATTCTTTTTCAGTCTACATGTTCTAGCAATATATCCCAGTTTGTGACAATGATAGGATAGCATACCAGGTGCTCTCCATGGTCTGGTGTTCACATTTCCATTCTTCCTCCTGCATATTGCAATAGTGTGACCACTACCATGACAGATCAAACAGGTTGCTCTCCAACTGTTAGCCACTCCATAATCATTTGACTGGTTGTCATAGGTTCTGTATTGGTTTGGGTTCCAGTTCATAGGAGGTTCTAGGACAACTCCTTTAGATCTTGGTGCATAACTTCCAGGGTTGTTCATAACTGATCTCCACTCAAAATATCTATGACCAAACTTGTTGCATGCATAACAATGACCATTAAATCTACCAGTTCAAGCATTGTGGTTGCACACATTGTTTTGCATGTAAGGAAAATTATTTTAAGTCTTACTCCTACACACATTGGCAGTATGTCCTTCCTTATGACAGTTAAAGCATACAGGTTTGAATTTTGTCTTACCTAGTCTTCGGTTGATCTTAGGTGTCGATTGCTCCTTTGGTGTACCAGTCTTGGTTCTAGAGGTTTCACCTTCCTCATATGCAGATAAACCAACTCCAGAGGTATCCTTTGATGGCTTCATTGATTCTAGCTTTTGGTCCAACTTCACAACACTCTGGTTGAACTTTGCAAGTATCTCCTTTGTCTCAACAAGCTCCTTTGAAAGAGCTTCATTGGTCTTCATTAGGGTTTCATTCTGAGAAATGGTTGCATTTAGTTCTTCTTTCATTTATTCTTTCTCTTCCTTACTCTCTTGCAGATAAGTGGTGATGGTACCAATCTCTTGTTTCAGCTTAGTGATCTTGTGCTCCTTGTCCTTCACTAGATCTTCCACTTTTCTTCTGTTTTCTAGCTCTTGACTCATCTTGATAGTCATTCCTTCGAGCTCCCTCCTTAGGTTAGTTTTGGACTCATTTAGTTTCTCCACTTTGTGGACTAGGGCATCCATGTCTACTTCATCAGAAGAGTTGTTCTCAGTAATTTCCATCATTTGCTCAACAAGCTCTCTTCTTTTTGCTAAAGAGGCTTTATACTTGATCTTAAGTTCATCCTAGGATCTCTCAGATTCAACCAAATGGTGAGTGAGTTCTCTCATGTTGTATTCCCCCATATCTCCTTTCAAGTGGTTAGACTTAGAGAAAGGTTGGCTCTGATACCAATTGATGAATACTAAGAGGGCAGGGTGAATTAGTATGCCCAAAACTTAACCAAACTCTTAAGTAATTTTACTGTAGACCGGTATAGTAGTTTAAACAACAAACCAATCAAAACACAAATAAGCCAAATAGAAAATAAAAAATTCACCCATAGAAGCACAATCACCATAACACAAGATATTTTGATGTGGAAACCCAAATGGGAAAAACCACGGTGAGTAAAACTCACAAGACAACTATCTGGAGAATAGTAACCAGATTGGTTAAGGTCAGACCGGTTAAGATCAAACTGGTTAAGGCCTTACAATGTTTGTCACCAGAATAGATCTTGTTAGGAATCCAGATCTCTGTTAGGAGATAAGTCTTGTTAAAGACTACCCTGTTAGAGGATTCCAGATCCACACCTATGAACCACCTTGTTAGAGGAATTACAATAGGCTTGACTGGGCCTACCTGGCTAAGGGTTTCAGACTTGTCGAAGAGATTAGTAATCAACAAGTGCATGATCTAGAAAGTAGCACATAATGCTTGATTAGATCCTTGACTGCTCTTTGTTAATGCATTCTAGCATTACTTCAGTCTTCTATCCTTTGCATGTTCAATCTCTATCACACGATGCTTCTATAACAACTTCACTCTTCAACACACACATACACACTTGTTAAACCCTAGACATGATATCCTTAAATAGGAAGCTGATTTCATGTCGGTCCAATGAGATTGGATTACAATTTCCTAGGTTCAAAGCATCTAGACACATTTGGTAACACGGCACAGAAACTCCATCAAAGTGTCAGTGGATGATAAGTCATCACACTATATAAGTTTACTAGTTGAATCACCACATCTGTGTCAGTGGATGATAACTCATCACACTTTACAGTTTTACCGGTTTAACACAATATACCGATTACCAATTAACAATCAAAGACTGGTAAACTGGAACATAGTATTTTGATCAAAAAGGTTAACTGCCGCTAGGGGTCCTCGTTCCGCTTGAGGTCTTCATACCTCTTGATGTCTTCATACCTCTCAAGGTCTTTGTTCATGCTTTGACCAGTAAGCTTCTTCTACAAAACATCAATAGTCTTCTACAAACAAAGACTATACATACAATGGCATATAATACCGGTGTGAACAATACAACACATACTACCGATTGAGAATAACTCGTACATAAAAGAAGTGTGTGTCCATCAATGACAATCACAACTAAACATGCCAACAACCACCTAAACTAAGTACAAACATTATCAAAATGCCAACATACCTATCCCTAAAGGTCCTATTATTTCTTTCCTTCCATAGACCCCAAGCAATATGAGGCATCATGCAACTCCAGAGCACCCTAAGAGAGGGATTCATCGAGGGGAAAACCCACTGGAACTAGTAATCCCTAATTTTACTTGGCCAAATCCACCATAAATCCCACAACTGAAAGAAAAAAGCCCAAACCTCAATAGCAAAGGATTGTATATTTTATTATTTTTGATAAAGATAAATGGGTTTTATAGAGACCCGAAACCCAAATCCATACAAAAAAGATTAAATAATAATGTTTGTTATAAATAATAATTTATTTGTATGTTTTATTTCTATAAATAATAATGTTTGTTATTTTTTTTGTTTTGTAATTTTAGGTTTTTAAATATATGTCAATTGTGTTTTACTTTTTATATATGCTCTTACTACATGATACTCCTTATTACCACTATAGAACGTCTATTGGTATAATAAAGACTTCTCATAATTAATTTAATAAATTTTATATTATAAATAATATGTATAAAATATAATTTATAAAATGAATTATAACTAACATACCTATCTTTATGCGGAGGCCAACGCTGCCTACATAGGACTATACATGGAGAGAAAGGAAGACTTTAGACGAGCCTGGTTGGAAAGTGTCTCGCTCAATATTGTGAAGTGCATCAGGGGTAGTACGGAGCTAAGCTAGACTATTTTAAACCTGATTAAGGATTGTCTTGAAATGATTGTCGGTCTGGAGGAGTTCAATATTTTGCACATTTTCTGGGAAGGAAATAAACCGATAGATCATGTTGCCAACTTGGCTATTGAAAATGTGGTGATTAGATGGTGGAGAGGAAGTGAAACCTTCCCAAAAAATTTGTGCGACCTAGCAAGAAATGATGCCGATATCTTCAACCTTACAAATGAATTTAATGATAAGAGATTATGATGGGATGGGCACCATTGGGAAGTTATTTCAAATTATTACCACTTTGCAAAGCTCTAGAAACTTTAGCTTGCCTTGTTTCTTGTTTTATTTTTTTTTGGTTTTGCACTTGGTTTGTAGTTGTTTAGATTGCCTACATAACAGGATGGGTGGTGACAAGAATAGGTATGAACCCATGACCTATGATAAGTGGCGGAAGAATAAGGAGGTATGGGAGGAAATCTCTAACGGTGGGATGGTTCCTTATCTGGAGAGATTATATGATAACTCTCCCTTGGTTACTGAAAGCTTTGTCAAAGGGTGGAAAAAGTATGTGTTGGTTGTTTTATGGGGTGGAATTTTGTGTTCATGAAACCCTGGTTGCCACTATTACTAGACTTTCTACTGAGGGCAAGAAATTTTATAGAGAGAGGAATTCTGGTGAGGAGGCCATTGCTGATTTTTTTGACAAGGAAAAGGAATGATGATGGGTGACTAAAATGATGGATGGTGGCTACAACAACAAAGACCTGAATTCTCTCTCAGCTGATATGGCATAATTCATCATGAGGTATATCACTCTTGATGGAAGATTTTCTAGTATTTTCTCATATCATTTTATATTTTTAAACCATTTTAGGCATGGTAAAATTATCTCCATCTCATTCTACTTGGTTTCATCAATGGAAAATAGTTTAGCCAAACATGTCGAGAACAAGGATAATCCATTGATTCATGAGGGGCTTATCATGTTAATCATGGAGTATTATAAAGCTCATGAAGTGAAACCTTCCCCCATGGCTAAAACCCACATTTCTTCCTCTAACCCTAAGGTGCAGTTTGTTTCTTATACAGAGATGGATGAGGAGGACAGTAGAAATTCCCTTGATTGGCGTGATATTAAGGATTGAAAGGAACGTGAGTATAGACTTGAGAAAGAAGGGGAGCCTATGGTGACCCTTGGAAATAACAGCAATAGGAAAATCAATCCTCCAAGGTGGACAACAAACAAGTTGAAGTCCAGCAGTAGGAAAATGCAAGACCTGGAGCCACCCATCAGGAAGAAAACAAAATTGACCAAGTCAAGCGGGTCCAAAGACAAGGACCATGAGATTATGTTAGAAATCCCCATCAATGTGGATAATGAGGAACAGGGGACCATGAATACAGAAAATGAAGGTGGTCAAAAGGGGGAGAAGGTGTTGGAAGACCTGATTTTGAAGGTCACTAGGGGCCAGGAGAGATGTTGGAGGTGGGTTGGCTGTTAGATGCAACAATAGTCCCAAAGACACCGAGAGGGGGGGTGAATCAGTGTCTAACCGGTTAATGGAATATTTAAATTATTTACAACTTTGCAACTTAAATTAATGTACCGGTAAACAAGCAATATTGCAGTAAAGAGAAATAATAGAGACAACATAAATGCACACCATAACACAAGATTCTTTGGCGAGGAAACCCAGTGTTGAAAAAACCTCGGTGGGATTTGTGACCCACAATATTTACTCACTGGCCAATATGAATAAATATTACTTACAATAGGGGCCTGCACATGCAGGAAGGCCAACAGCCTAGAGCTCACTACTCAATAGAAGAGTCTCACTGACTACAAAATGGATAATTAAATCCAATACAATGTACTACTCAAAATAGCTTCTACAATGCTTGATTCAGTACTAGTTTAAGCTCTATCATAAACCTTAACTAAAAACCTTGTCAATGAATGATATTCACTTACATAACCTATCTACCTTATTACAAAATCCTTTCACTATCTTCTACATAATATCCGTCTTTTCCATGCTATTACAAAAATGACTTATTAGATCTCATACATATATGAGTCTTTACAATACATCATGTCAGCTTACAAATAATTAATTACATTTACAATACAATTCACATAAACAAAACTTGTCTCATGTCAGCCTGAGTGTCGGTATACTTCATTGCCGGTATAATCTGGAAGCCGACGAATGTGCCTGTCGGTGCCTATAGATGATGTTTGTGTTGTTAGTGAATGTGTAGAAACCTGTTACCGGTTGGTTGCCATCAATGACAACATCAACCATTCTCATTGAGTGTAGAATGACAACATTGGTAAGGAAATTGGAACCTTGAAAGATGGGACTAAGGACTGTGTTGATACTTTCACGGATTCCCCTGGGCCTAGTAAAACTAAGAAGCTCATGAGCTTGACTCGAAAGTTGTCTCATGATGTCAAAACTATGAAGATCAACCATGAGCGCATAATTGATAAGCTGGAAGAGTATGTGGTTGACATTAAAGACAACTTGAATAATCTAGTGGAAATTAGTAAGGAGGTGATGAGTAACATCATTGAGGGTTTGAAAAAAATCAATGCCATGATTACAGACTAGAGAACCAGACCCATAGCCAATGATCCTCCCTTGGAGGAAAAATAGAAAAATAATGCTTTAGAGGGTGGTGAGAGTGTTGTTGGAGAGAAGACTATCTTAGTTCCCTATACTAGGACCAGGAGTCGGATCTAGGACCAGGGTATCTCCAGATTCATCATGGAGGATCTAGACAAAATCAACAAGAAGATTATTCAAAAGAATTTTGAACTGGTGCACTCTCTCAATTGAGTGCTTTTTTTTTGTTTTTTGGGGCTTTTCATGTTGTTTTTGGCTTTGGGTCTGTGTGGGGTTTGTCCCATGTTTCACTTCTATTTAATGTCTATTTGGCTGCTTGCCTTGGTCTATAAAACTTTGGGTTTTGGGTCTCTATAAAGTCCATTTATCTTTATAAAAAATATACCTATCTTTAGAAAAATACTGTAAAAAATGTCAAGCAATATCACTTTGGAAATTATTATTTTGACTATCAAAATAAAAAATAAATTATTTATTTCATATGTAAACATATTTGTTATTGTGAATAAGCTATATTACCTAACTAGTTCCCATTTATGTCCCATTGTCACTTATCTTAGTTTGCATATGGCACTTTTATCTTATTTACATTTTGTATCTCATCATATGATTATGACACTCATCATAATATCATATTGTCATACCTCTTTGCCATGCCTATATAAGAAAGACTATCATGTCCCTTTTTCAAAAACTGGATAAAATGATGACCACATAGGGAAATATCAAAATTTGAGAGTCCAAGTTGCTACTTTAAATCTGCCCAATAGATATAAAAAATTGGAGAGCAAGCTTGCCACTTGACTCATTCTAGAAATTTGTTGGGTGATATGGCTCAAATATATCACTTTACCATGCTAAGGACTTATTAGAGATCAAGGATTGGGATTTTTATCCAACACATGACAAGGATTTATCAAATATCAAGGATTCAAGTTTCCTTTCAGTGTATGCCAAGTGAGAAGGAAGGAAAAACTATGGACATCCAAAAAGAAAGTATATAAGGCCTATAAAGATGACATGTGATATAGCATATAGAATTAAATGTTTGATCTATTGGGTGGGACACATATAAAACTAGGAAATTATTTTAAATGTAAGCATCCATGTCATATTATTACATCTTTTGAACACATTATATTTAATTGATCTTTTGTGGATGAAACCAATAGGAAATTATGGTTGATGGATAGAAATCCATTAATTATTGAGGGCATTCTCTCTTAAATGATATTAAAATTTAATATTTTTGTGAGTGCACCATCCAATTAATATTTATATATATATTTTTTGTTATTATGATAAATTTTATAAATAACATTTGATTGTAGAGATTTAATCATAATCGATATCATTTTTTGTTGGATTTTGATTCATTATTTGCTTGTTCATTATTTATTAGCTAGTTTATCCATGATATTTGAGTATGATAAGTTGTTGTTTGGAAAGTGTTGAGTTGAGACTATTATCTATGTTTTAATTTTTGCGATGATTATTTTTTGTTGCAAATCTATTATATTCCATAAAATACTATGGGAATGAAATTTGCACTAGTCTCAAAGAACCTTTCTTGTCAACCTATGAGAATTTTGCGTTATAGTTTCATGTAAAGATGTGATAAGGAAATTAGTTAATTTCAAAGGAAAATAGGAAACTATGAGTGATAGAAATGAGGAATCCCACTTCAAGGAAATTATTAGGTCTAAAAAAAGTGATAGCTAGATCATTTCAGTTTTCCTTAATGGATTCAAAGGTAGAGATGCTAAGGACTTTGAAAAGTATGAATCAATAATAGGCTATTGGGAAATATACTCCAAATATAGAAGAATAAACTTTCATCACATCAAATTAACCCAACTTTGAAGACATTCAGAGGCAAATTTATAGAGAGATATGAGACAAAATTCCTATCAATGTAGGTTTTTTGTTTTCCTTATTTTAAGGGGTATTTATTTTTTCATACACATATTATTTAAGCTTGTTCAAGTTTATTAAGTGTGGTTAATAAGAGGACACATGGAAAAATATATCAGCTACATGTGTCACTCTCCCTACACATATGTAGTTGACCTACACACACTCTTTTGGCTTGTTGTTCCACCTCTTATAACCACTATTTTTTCTTTACTTAATTAGGTAATGGGGTAGTTGGGTTTCTCACTCTCTTTTGGCTTTATGGGATAATTTTTATTTATTGTTTATCTTCACTTAAGAAGGTTATGTCACATCTTTTGGCATTTACCAAGTAGGTAAAACCTCCCACCATTTATGTGTAGTAGGAGTTAATGCACCTCTTCGATGTATATGCCATTATTTTTCTATATATACAATAGTCTCTTCTCACCAAGTTACTAGTTCAATGATAGCTTGTTGAGAGTATCAAGAGTATTCTCAAATTTCTCTTATTTAGTCTCTATTTTATCTTTGACCAATAGTAGGTCATGGCTCAACCTTCATATCTTGTAGAATCTAACATGGTATCAAAGCTATCTTATTTGTTATAGTTAATTTTATTATTTAATTTATCTTCATATATTTTATACTAATAGATAGGTAATTTTGTGCTCAAAAAATTAGCATTCTCTTCTCCAACATCTTAATTTGAACTCGAGAATCATACTAGTTTTTAAAAAATAGGCATCTATTTAATTTGGTTTGCATATACACATTCCTATGAGATTTGGGTGATTGTGACATTTTAATAATATTTGAGGTGTTTTTTAGTATTTTTAGAGCACCCAAAAGGTTTGAAAAAGTCAAGATTTGATTTTATTTCACCAAAATCAGAGATTGGAGGACACAATAACAAAAATTAGACCTAAAAATTTTGAAAATTTTAATAGAGATATTTTCATTTTTTCTTCAGAAACCAAGCTCTTGCTCACTAGAAAAGAAAATAGTTTATGGGTTTTGTTCCCAAGGTTCAAGTAATATCTAGGTATCTATTATTTTTTACATCTACAGATGATAAATTTAGTACAAATTTAGTCAAAAGCAAGCATGAGTCATTCCTATAAGGAAAATTTTACATTTTTCTTCAAAAGTGTAGGACTTTTTCCCTGGGTGTCAAATTTTTGCAAACAAATGCTTGTGTAAATGATAGAAATGAGTAGTTTCTATTCACAAAGATTTTGTTAAGAAATTCTACCCTTTTATCAGATATGGAGAGTTCAAGATACTCCATATTTTACTTCAACAAGTGATAACTTCTATCTCAGTACTCCTTTTTAAAAAACAAAAAATGTGTTGTAAACGTATTGAAGAGTAATTAACACATCTACAAGGTTAATTTATCCAAAAAAATAATCAAAATTGTTTTGTATAAAAAACATAATTTTGGCCATTGTCTAGCCATTGTAATCTACTAAAAGCGTTGTAAACACACATATTATAAAATGTCAATATTATAAGATATAGGGGGTGACTTTTGAGGCTAGGAAAGGTAAGTGTCTTGAGTTTACGCTTTTTCTCACTTTTCTTTCTATTATGCAACATACATTTTTGGACTCATGGATGTACATATAGTTCCTATTTTAACACCATATAACTATTTTTAATGGAAATATAATATTACAATTCATCTCAAAAGACATGGATATAATAGATATAATGGGGCTCTAGAAACTAAGCCATAAAATGCTATAGATAAAATGATTTAATAAATGTGATGAAACCTTTGATAATATGTATTTTATTCTTTCTATACATTTTTTTCCTATTGAATCTACCACTACATCAAATGGAGTGTGAACTACTTTGAAAGCTCTCTTTGGTAAGTAAAATGAGTTAAGAGGTCATCAAGTGGAGAATGAACTCATAGGGTTGAGTCTTAAAAATTTTGACACATTACAAGCCTTATTCACAATTGTCAAAACTCTAAGATTACAATTGGAATAGTTTTAACTCAAGAAGGATGATGAACTAATAATCATGAGTATATTCTAATCTTGGTCCTAACTATTTACTATTTGTTTCTATATTCTATTCTACAAAATTTGTCATAGGTTACACCTATTAAATGTCTTATCTAGATGAATTTATTGTAGAACTTATCAGGGAGTAGAAAAAATTGGCTCTAATGGGTACAATAAAACCCTCAAAGTCACATGCCTTAGATATAAATAAATGATCTAGAAATGATGATAAGAAATAAAATAACTAAGGAGAGAAGAGGAAAGATTAGAAACCTACTTCTTCAAAAGCAGATAATTAGACCTCTTCATCAAAAGGTGAACAACTTAAGAAGGAAAAGGTAAAGTGTTCTTACTATGAGAGTGTTTGCAATAATGCATCAAACTGAGAGGGAGGAGGGGTGGATTAGTTTGCACAAAAATTTACTGCAACTTAAACCACAATCCAGATCTGATAATGAACAGTTAAATCATTAATCAATACCACATCAATAATACACATAACACCAAGATTTTTGATGTGGAAAACCAGGTTAAGGGAAAAACCACAGTAGGAACCTACCCATAATGAGATAATTCCCTGTTAGGAATAAATGTGAATATTACAATGGGGAATGCGCATGCATTCAGGCATACTTCCTAGAGCTCACTGCTCAAAATAAGAAACCTAGAAAGGCTACAACCTTAATGGAATGCTCACTGCCTTATAGAACGTATCACTGACTTACAAAAACATTCAGACTACAATCCAGTTTATATTTACAATCCTAAAATTGCACTCCTTGCAATTTCTGACTACATTTGGGTCTTCACCTTAGTGTTTGCGCCCCTTGGCCTAATCGAAGACATGATTATGCTTACACATGTCAAAAACACCATTAAGTTCAAAGGTGCACCACATTGCCACCTTGATCCTACCCCAAAATAGGGCAGGACCAAGACATGGCAACATGGTCCTCCCTAAAGGGGACCTAAATTGGAATCCTTGACCCATCTCAAATTTGAGTGTGAAACACCCCTCCATGTTGGCCTATGTCATAAAATTAGTCAGTTAATCCAATGGGCAAGTATATAAGAGGAATTTCCCCTCTCATTTGATTATCATGACAATCATTATCAAGCATTAGAGCATTCAAGATAAATTGAGTTTTTTTAGTCTTCCTTCAACATTTGGAGCAGCAATAGAGTCAAAATTTCAAGCATTGAAGAGGAGATCATCATTATAATTCATGAAGTCATAATTCCATGTGGAGGCAAGAAAAAATTCACAAGGAGGTATAAGAATTTCATTTTCAGTCAACTCAACATCCCCTCAAAGAGGAGGATTTCTACTTTCAGTCATTTCAATTACATTATTTCAACCACTTGGTTAATTCCAAAACCAGGTTTTCACCTAAAGGAAAACCCCTATTCCCAATGCATTTCCCTTTCCTTCTGTGTGCAGGAAGCAGGTGTGCAACTATACCTCTAGAATTAAGATTTATTTGTAGAGATGGAAAAACCCATTTCAATGCATGGAAAGTTTGGAGGACCAAGAGGGTGGTCGATCTCGTCAAGACACATGGTCCCTACTACTTTTAGTAGATCTTGGAGAGAAGCTTCGAATCATCTCAAACTTTTTAGATCCAGGTGCATGATGAAATCTTGAATCTGTAGCTCATTGTTTTCTCATATTTGTCTTCATTTGTAGTACTTATTCTTAATTCAACTAGTCAACTTACAAAAGAGGGTCAAACATATTCCATTTCAACCAATCTACTTAGTGTTCAGTCCTAATCTGATTAGTGACTGAATCTAGTGGATTTACCCCCTCTTTTGAATGTAAAGGCATCATCTCTCCCCCAAAGCAAAAATAGGTGATTTGGTGATTTCTCCTTCTACCTTGCAAATTCCCAAGTTACCTAATTTTCCCCTTTACATTTTGGTGAACTCAACATGTCTTATGCTTGCTTCTGATTTTCATTTTTAGATTTGATTCATATGCAATTAATTAATTCATATTTGCAATTATTTTTGAAAATTATAGCTTATGCACTTAATTGTTACATCACTTTCATAGCTAGTGTTCACCTTTACATTTTGGTGAAACTGACTCCTTACACCCTTAACACTGATTTTTGCTTTGAGATTTGAGTGTATGCAATTTCAAATTCAAAATTTCAATTACAAGCTTAATTTTCTTACAATTTTAAAACAATTAGAGGTTAAATTCACAGAAACCCTAATTTTAAGATTCAAAATTGATCTTGTGATTTGTCTATATTGGGTTGATTATTTTTTATTAAGGGAAAACAAGTTTTGATGGGCTTTTGAAACCCATTACAACATTAGATCAATAGATGGCCATTAAAGAACAATGAAAAAGCAAGAGAAAACAAACATAGAAAAGACAATTGACTAGCAAACAAAAAGCTAGCAACATAAAGACAACAAATAGGACCTATAGAAAAAAATTTAAAAAAATCCAAGTATAGGTAAAGTTCTTAAGTAGCTCGACATCTTCCAGCTCTAGTTGATCCATGTTCTCAGTAGTCCGCTTAATTTCCTCAATTTCCTTGCTTTGGCTTTTCTTTTTTCTGGTGCTCGCGCGAGTTCTTCTACCATGATCGGTTTCCTTATCTTTAGGGGTGTCTTCCTTCACCTCAATGGTGTCCCCAAAGGCCTTTTCCCCTTGATCACTATCAAGCTTGCTGATAAGAACCTTCATGCTTTCAGAGGCAGCCTTTAAGATCTAATGACTCTGCTCCCCAATCTTTTTGAATGTATTCTCAACCCCTTCCAGCCTTTTTTCAGTAGCCCTAGCTCTATTTTCCAAGATTTGGAAGCTATTATGTTGGGCATTAATGATATCCTCAACATTATAGATTGTTTTGGTAAGTTCACTTAACCAAGCAGGGAGGGAGCTAAATTTACTAGTGCCAATAGCTTCTAAAGTCTCAATTTTGTTGGCTTCCTAGGTTTGTTTATCTTTTATGCTTGTTATTTCCTTCTGAACCTTGAGGAAAACCTTGTTGAAGTTGTTCATTCCATTTTTTAAATATAGGTCAATATCTAGATGGGATCCATCCTGGGCCTTGTCTCCCGTAGGATCTAAGTTCACCTCCAGAACCACCTCCTTCAAATTTGCACTCTTAGCTTCCTTCATGGAAATGTCCTCCCCAGCCAGGCCCTTATCCTTAGACCCAATCGAGAAGGGAGAACAAATCTTAGCTCCCACATCCTCATTTCTCATAGTTTTCCCCTTATTCTTCTGGCTAGAGAGGATTTGGACCTCCTCGTTGCTAGTCTACATATCATATTTAGTCTCATCTTCCTCCTCATACCAGCTTTCATCATCCTCCCCCTTCTGCTTCCTTCTAGTCAAACCTTTACTCTAATCCTCTTGCCTTGTTTTTCTTCTTCGCTTGCTTGACCCACTGATATGGGGGTCATCCTCAACATCAGCCTTAGTGTCGTAACCTTCACCATCATCATCCTCTTAGTCATCCAATTCCTTGTTCGACTTAGAAACCTCTACAATGTTCATTTGAACCATAGTATTCTTGATGTGATTATACCAAATCACCATAAAACCCTCATGCATAGCAGGATTGGTTTTGGGATTGGAGATAGTGTCCTTTATCCCAGCATTTAGGGCACTAAACAAATAATAGGGGATGGAAATTTTCTCCTTATACTAGAAATGGTTGAGAATAACAAAATGATAGCTGTAAACCCTAGTAAATCTCCCATCTAAAGTAATAAATTCCATAATTGCAAACAAAACCCATCACCATATCATCTTAATTACCTTAGGGGAGTAGTAGGTGTGACTTCCCTTCACCAGTCTAGATTTCTCCTCCTCTTCCTTAAGGAATTTCTTCACTGCAGCATCTAACAGCTTCCTATCCCTATAGAATTTGATATCGTCCATCAGTAGACTCGTAGTCTTAGCGATCATGGTCTCATTCACTTTGACCTTCCTACTGCCAATGGTCAAGGTGCCCTTATTCCAACCCTTTTTGAAAATCCTTGTGATTTCCTGCAAATACCACTCTTCACTATGGACTTGATAAATTAGCAGGTAAGAAGCCTCTAGAAGCCAATAGATATATCTAATGCTTCCGCTCCAAAAGGAAAATAGAACCCACAAAGCATGCGAGATGATCTAGCAATTATTAATGTACTTCCTTCTCAGCTACATACAAAACTGTTTCATGATGCCACGACCTCCCGTATCATCTCGAGAAATGATTTCAAATCTAGCCTTGCTTACCATGATATCTTTTATAATTTAAGATGTCACGTGCCACTTGAGGGAGCTCCCCATCGCTATTCCAAATCTTGATTTTCCCACTTTGTACTGCCTCATTGGCGGCCTAGTCAGCACTCCTATTAACCTCTATGTAATCATGAGAAATGTAGCACTGACCAAAACCCTTAAGCATCTCCTTGGAAGAATCAATGATATTTTTAATCATCCACGAGGGTTGGTGTTTACCAAGGAGGCAATTGATATTGTTTTTAGAATCCCCCTCTAGCCATAATCATTTGACTCCCAGATTGTGTGCTAATTTGATAGCTTGGAGGGTTCCCATAGCTTCAACCAGATGATTAGTCTGGTTCCCCAAGGGAAAGGGCACCACCCCAATGCAAAAGCCAACACCATTTCGGATAACTCCACCATAGCCCGCAGGCCCTGGGTTCCCTTTAGCATCCCCATCGAAGTTAGCCTTAAACCAGTCATTAGGAGGAAAATACCAACTGCACATACTTCATTTGAGTTGATTGGTATTGATGTCCATGTAGGTTGGGATGTTCCAGCTATTTAGAATATCAAAATCCTCCTTACTATTGTAGTAATGATCTCCCCTAGATATCACATTCTCGACAAAATTGTATTTAATCTTAGCCCAAACCACCTCAGAGGGGTAAATATCATTCATCAAGATTCTATTATTCATTTCTTTCCAGATACCCCAGAGGATATGTGGAAAGGAAAACTTCCATAAATTTCTTATGGTCCATTTTTTTGTATTGCAATACCAACTCCTGAAACAACCTTGAATCTCCTCTAGGAACACCCTATTCAAACCCCAATTCTAGAAAAATATAGCCCAGATAGGTTGGACGTAAGGACAATGTATACAAATTTGGTTCATGGATTCCTCATCATTGAGACAAAGATGGCATCTATTGGGGATGCGGAAACCCATCTTTATCAAGTTATCTATGGTTAGAATATTATTTTACAAAAGTATCCATAAAAAAGTATTAATTTTAGGGGTCAAACCTAAATTCCAGGCCTTAGCCCAACAGGGGCTAGGGTCTTGAGACTGAGCCAACATAAGGACAACAGATGCCACAAAATAAATCCCTAAAGAGGTACCACTCCACACCAGGTGGTCCTCCCTTCTAGGATTTATAATTGCATGGTTGGTCACTATGTTTACTTTCTTTAGGTTGGGATCAACAGAGTTGAGGTCCACCCACTTTTGATCTCTCTAGTAGTCAACAAATTTAACACCAAACTTATCCTTGCATGTCTGGATGATCATCTAAGAAACACAATTATTATTGAGAGGAGCTCCTCCAATCCAAGGATCATCCCATAAATCCACCTTCCTGCCATTACCTATGGCCCAAAAGTTTCCCAAACTTACAATACCTTTAGCATGGATAACACTATTCCAAATAGTAGAGCCACTCAGTATGTGATCAGAGGCAAGAAAATCTTCCATGGTAGGGACCACACGTAAGTATTTAGCCTTCCAGATTTCATTCCACTTGCCATTTCCCTGATAGATTCTCGGGATTTGTTTGCCTAGAAGGGTCTTGTTCAGGGTTCTAATATTTCTTAATCCCAAACCCCCACCTTTTTGGGTTTGCAAATATTCTCCCAGGCAATGAGGGAAACTCTCTTCTTCTCCTCAACCTCAGACCAGAGGAAAGCTTTCTTAATTTTCTCAATAGCATCTACAAATTTTCCATGAATTTTGAATAGGCTTAAAGCATAAACCGAAAGACTCTAGAGAGAAGATTTTAAAAGCTGGATTTTACTAGCTTGCCTAAGAAGGGTCCCTTTCCAACTAGCCAACTTCCTACTGAACCTATCAACAAGACTGTTCCAAAACAAATCTATAGGTTTTGTGCCAAAAGGAAGACCTGGGTAAATAGATGGGGGCTTTCCAATTTGGCAACCAAGGATCTGGGCCATCCTATTATGTCTTTCCTCTGGGGTGTTGAAGAAGAAAACAAATCTTTTCTCCCAATTAATCACTTGACCCGAAGCAAAACTATAAATATTGAGAAGGTTCTTCATAGTAGAAGCTTCTTTGATTGATGAAGTTCCCATTAAGATGGTATCATCAATAAATTGTTGGTGGGAACAGGCTTTGAAACCAGAAGAGGGAGAGACTCCCAGCAGAAGACCTCGAGAAACAAATTTGCTAATAAATATACCGAGACATTCAGCCAAAATAATGAAGAGAATAGGGGAGATGGGATCCCCCTGCCTGATGCCCCTAGAAGTTTTAAAGAAGGGGGGAGGCACACCATTCACAATGACAGAGAAAGAAGTAGTCGATATAAGTTGGTCAATCAACCAAATAAACCTACCACAGAAGCCAAAAGCACCAAGCACCTTACCCAAGAAGCCCCAGTCCACACGATCATAGGCTTTAGACAAGTCCAACTTCATTAGGAAGCCTTGTTTCTTTGATTCTACCAGCGAGTGTATGTTTTCATGAATAGTAATGATAGAATCAAGGATTTGTCTACCAGGAATGAAGCCACTCTATTGGGGTGATATTATAGAAGGGAGAATCATTATCAGTCTGCCAGCAACCACCTTCAAGATAATTTTATAGAAATAATTGCATAAACTTATCAGTCGAAACTGATCCATGGAATCAACCCCAGGACATTTGGGGATCAAAACCAGAAAAGTAGCATTGAGTTCCTTTAAGATAATCCTAGCCCCAAAAAATTCTTGCACTCCTTTAACCACATCACAATTGAGAATGTTCCAAAAGACTTGAAAGAAGAATAGCGGGAACCCATCCGGACGCAGGGCTTTATTTCCATCAAAGGAGAAAAGTGGTTTCTTAACTTCCTGCTCGAAGGGAATGGCCACCAAATCCTTGTTCTGAACATTATTAATGATGGAAGGAATGGTTTCTAAGAGGGCCCTCTGAGAAAGATCATCCAGACCACTATCCACTGAGAGAAGAGATCTGGAAAAATTCTTGGCTTCATTCCCAATCTCATCATCCTTCCTTGTTTCAATTCCACCAATTCTCAACTTAGAGATCCTATTAGCAGCCTTATGTTTCATAGCAGTCATATGGAAGAACCTGGTATTTATGTCCCCAACTTTAAGCCAAAGAGATCTGGACCGTTGTTTCCAAAATTTTGCTTCTCTTCTGATAATCTTATGATACATAACAAGCACTTTATTTTCATCATTGATAGACAATTCATTATAACTATTGGTTTGGATTTTATCATGTATTTCCTTTAGCTCAAGCTAGGTTTTGGACTTGGCAACAAAAAGATCCCCAAAAACTTCCTTGTTCCATTTCTTTATATTATCTTTCACATTCCTTAATGTTTTCACTATTCTATACATCGTGGTACCTTTGACATCAATAGACCACCACTTCTCAATGGCCTTCTCAAGGTTAGGATGGTCCAACCACATCCTTTCAAATCTAAACCATAATTTTCTTTTAAAACTTATATTCTTTGCCACAAAATCCATAGGAAAGTGGTCAGAATCAATCTAATAAATAGCCAATTGGGAGCATAGATGATGGTTAAACCAGTCATTAGAGATAAGGGCCCTATCAAGTCTAACTTGAATAAGATCTTCCCTCACCCTTTGGTTGGTCTAGGTAAAATTGGCACCTTGGAGATTAATATCATGCAGACCTTGGTTATTAATAAAGCTCAACAGATCCATTCTCCTTTCTAACTGAGAGGGGACACATACAAACTTCTCTTTGTCACAGAGGGGTGTTGAAGTCCCCCATGACCATCCACGTTTCATCCTTAAAAAGAGACCAAATGGTCTCCAGCTTCTTCCCAAATTTATTTCTACCGAGTCTATTATTAGGGGCATAAATATTAGTCAGGAGCCAAGAGGTACCATCCCCTAAATGATGAAACCTAAAAAAGGCCAAATTGCTATCCTTTTTTTCAGGCACCCTAGTAACACACCTTAGATTCCAGAAATGGCAATGCCCCCAAAAGCACCATCCAAGCTACCTCCTAAAACTCCCCCATCCTTAAAAAGCTTAATCTTATCAACTTTCTCTTTAGTCATTTTAGTTTCTTGGATAAGAACAATGTCTGGTTTATACTCTCTAACTAAATTTGTCAAAACATCTTGTTTATGTGGACTATTAAATCCATGTATATTTCATGAAACCATTTTGATTTTCTTTTTAGGGAACATACCTCAAGGATGGTCATTTGAGTACCATTCGATATATTATTGCTTTCCTCTTGATCTCTGATCTAGCTTGCTGATTTTCTTCTAGGAGGAGAGGGGATAAAACCCGTATCAGATTTATTCTAATATCTTGTCTTGACTGGAGTAGCCCGAGGGGTGGATTTTGACCCCTTTTTTCCAGCTTTCTTTCATTCCAGAACTTTGTTATTTTGGATATCTTCCTCTTGGATGTTCTGGGTGATTGTCTTCTTCTTGACATCATCATCCTCATCCCACTTAACACTTATATTAAGCATTGAGATCATTGGGGACTACTGGAAGGTAGATTTCACCATATCCACCGATTGTTGTGATTTTGATGATGAGATCCCTCCAAGGATCAAACACCTCTGGGCTTCCTCATAGTCGGATCTAGGGCCATCTCTATTAGTGTTTTCTATAATTCAATTTGAATTCACTTCCTCCTTGGTCTGTAACACCACCTATATTCCTCCATCTTCCAGGTTATCACTTCTTTGTTCATCCTGATTGGTGTTTTGTCATTCTCTCTGATCTTTTCCTGTTTGATCCTCTTTCCCTTGTTCAACTATCTGGTTTTATAGGTTTTCCATGTTAATGTTCCCCTATTGCTCGAAGGTGTTAGGGATGATAACACTCTAGGCTTCTTCTACCATTTTTTCTTTTTCAGCAATCTTTGGTTGCTTAGCAGGATTTTTGGCTCTCCATTGTGTTGTCTTATCTTTCTTCTCTATCTCTTTGACGACCTATAGTGGGCATTTTCTAGTAGTATGCCCTGATTTTTAATAGTGAAAACATGCAAAAGGGACACTTTCATATTCCATAGGTTGGACCCACTTCCCTAATCTGGAGTTAATCTCGATAGATAAGGGCATATCTGTGCCTTGCATAACTCCCACACAAATCCTTGCAAAGGTAAGTCTTCTTTTAGCTGCTGTGATAGGATCCATAGATAAGATTTCCCCAAAGGAACTAGCGATTCCTTTAAAAACATCTTCAACCAAGAACTCCAGAGGACGGCCTGACAATCTGACCCAAACAGGAGCTTGTACAAAAAAGATTCATTTAGGTCCATTTTAGGAGACCACTTTTTCAGTGCAAGCATAGATTTTCCACTCAACCAAGTACAATCAAAAATTACCCTCAACATCTCTTCCTCACATGAAAAGTCCATCGACAGTGCACCTTTGGTCATGGTAGTAATCTCCACTTGACCTTTAAGTGCCCATTTACATTTACAAAATGCCCTGACAACATCAATATTCAGCCTTGGGCCCAAAAATTTTCCAACCAGAGTCAGTACCATAAGGTTAATGTTATGCTCAATCACTGGGTCTAGAACTTCAATAGAAAATCTACCCTTTCTCGGTTCTAAGATATTACGAACTGGATGGAGCGAGGACTTTCCATTCATTTTAACATCGAATAGAGACATCCACGATCAACCGATGTCCCTTCGAATAGGTCCCTACCTTGGGTCATCTCCAGCATGTGATTCTCAATTCCCCCAATCAGGATCAAGAGGCTTGTCACTAGCTTGTGGTTCCCCATCCACCAGGTCCTTTCCATTCGGCTTAGAGGAATAGGGGCAGTCCCAAGATTCATCCTTTCCACCCTCCCCCTAGTTCGCTTGTCCATTGTAGGGTTTTTAATTTTAAAATTGAACTTGTGGATTGTGTAGATCTTGAATTAATTTTCAAATTTGAGTCCTTGCTTCAATTTCAAAACTGACTTTCCCAACTTACAACACTCAAATTTTTCAAATTTAAATTTTTAAAATTAAGTTGTTTATGCAACAAACCCTAATTTTTAAATTTAAAGTAATCTTGTGCACTTTTCAATTTTCTTTTAAGCATTTAACTGACTCAATTAAATCTAAGGACTCTTGTTGTACTTCTAAATATCATAAAAGTAGGCCCTTAAGTGTACCCTTTTTCTTATTCTTTCAATTAATCATCTTCACAAACATCCTAAGTGTGTCCTATTTCGACCTTCATGAGTTGTTTTCACATATCTAGACATCTCCAATTCCCATATCATTCTCAAATTTGCATTAAAATCACAATATCTTACTCCCCTGAAAATTGGGCAAAAAGTTGTTCAGACCAAGTAGCTACCTACCTGGTCCTGACTTTTTCTCCTCAAATTTTGGGAGCCTATTTGGATTGTACTTTACTGCTCGATTTCAAAGATTTGTGAAATTTAATTGATTTTAGGTTGCCCTAAGGTCGAAAACAAATCTGAATTTCAACATTTCAATTCTCAATTTAAATTTAAAAATTAAGTGGTTGATTACATATACCCTAATTTTTAAAACTAAATTGATTTCTTCAATATTTCAACATTCAAAAATTTCAAAACTTTAAAATTAAGAGGTTAGCTTTGGACAGCCCTAATTTTAAATTTAAATTAAGAGGTTATTTTAGGAAAGCCCTAATTTTAAAATTTAAATTCCTAGGAGATTGCATTATTAATCTTTATTCTTTCAATCAGCTTCCTAGAATTTTGCATTCTAAAATTCAAAATTCAAAATTCCTCCCTTAGTGCATGAGTTTTACTACTATTAGTCCTACCTATAGTATCCTTGTAAGGAGAAGTTGTAGAATTAAGGCTGCCCAAGGTTTAGTTATCGAGGAAATAGAGCCTAATTTGGCTAGCTTTTTCAATGAGGATATTGGTGGTTCTTCCAATCCTACATCTATATTCCCGTTTATCCTCTTGATAATTCTCATAATGAGGAGGAGTCATTGACTAGGGTATCCATTGACAAATTGGCAAAGATGGACTATCAATTTGACAATATTCAACAATGGATGAGTCAAGAATACCTGGAAAGTTAAGCTCTCCCATTGATTGAAGGATTAAAAATAATGATTCAAAGTGATAAACATAGTGTTGATAACTTGCATGGTATTGCTTATATTGTGGATTCTAACATCATGCCTATGAAGATTTATGCTGAAAACCTAGGTTATACACAACCTCCTAGTCACGTTAATTATTCTATTCCTTTAACACCTCCTATGACTAGTGTGACTACCTTCACATCAAACATCATGGCTACCTCTACACAAAATGTCATACCTATGAATGTTAGTCGTGGGGGCAAATACATCTTCTTTCATTTCTCCTACCATGAGTGTTCCCCTTGTTACCCAATCAAACTCATCACCTATAAATGTTAGTCAAAGGGGCAACTCCTTCAATCACAATTCCTTCATTCCTCCTATGAGTTTTCCATGTGCTACCCATCCTTCTTCATTACCTACTTATCATAGTGTCCCACCTCCTTATTCTCAATCTCTTCCTTCATTTAACAATTTTACTCCTCCCTCTCAATCTAACATGTTGAATTTCAATCCTTCTACCAAAGCTACAATCAATAGTCTAGCCCAAACAATGTCTTCCTTTCAACAACAAATAGCTTTTATGAATCAATCTAAGTATAATGTGCCCATAGTTGATTTAGCAAGCCCATTGTGCAATGACATTGTTAGAGTTGTCCCTCCTAAACATGTAGAAGTCCCTCAATTGGAACTTTATAATGGAAAAGGTGATCCTTTAACTCACGTTAAAATATTCAAACTTTGTGTAGTGACTTTGCTCATGATCAAAGATTGTTAGTAAATTTTTTTACTAGAACATTAAGGGATAGAGATTTGAAATGGTATTTTTCTTTGCCTCCTTATTCTATTACTTCTTTTCAACATTTGTCTAATGCTTTTATTCAACAATTTCACAATAACATTGGTCCTAAAGTTACTTTGACTAATTTGATGCATTGAAAACAAGGTGTTAAAGAAAAAGTAACTGATTTTATTGGTAGATATAAGCATTTGTATTCTCAGATTTCTTTTCCTATGCCTGATCAAGATTAGTGTGATAACTGAAGAATTTATTTATATTTTTTAATTGCATCAATTGATATATGATGATATTGATGTGGTAGTTAAATTTTTTGATGGCTTTTCTTATCCTTCTATTGGTTCTATCACACTTCCTATTGATGTCAACACTAAATGCTTAGGTATTCAATTTTCTATCATTCCTACATCTGATCAATTTCATGTGAAGTTGGGACATCCTTGGCTCTCTTCCATGAAACAAATCGCTTCTATTGTTCATAAGTGTTTGAAATTTCCTCATAATGATAAAATCATAATTGTTAATCATAGCATGTATCAACCTGTAGTGAGGAATGGAGACGTTTGTCTTTATTATTTTTTGTCCAAACAATTCTAGCCTCTTCAACCTAGAAGTGATACTAGATCTTTAAATCATATCAAAATTGGAAAAGTGAAATGATTTTATCCTTGAGTAAACCTAGAAATCTAACACTTATCATTCCTCTTGATGATCATATACCCCTTCTTGAGGATAAGATTATTCTTCCTCCTAAGGAAATAAATAATTTTCTTCCCAAAGAGGCACCTATTCCTTCTCCTAAAGAGAAGAGTATCCTTTCTCCTAAGGAAAGTGATGTTCTTTCTGCTAAAGAAGAATCTATTCCTTCTTTTATGAATGAGTTCACTCTTCCTCCCAAAGGTAGAAAATATCTCCTCCTAAACATCAATCTATTCCTACTAAGGGTAGACCTATCCCTCCTCATTATGGATCTGGTCTCCTTCCTACACCTCCCATTCTTCCTTTATATGGTGTGGTTCCTCCTCCTTCATCTTATATAGAGAAATGACTAGCCTCTCCTATTGTCAAACCTAAAAGACATCAGCGCATTCATCCTTCCTGAAAACAAGACATGAAGCTTATATCCAATGAACCTAAACCTTCAGCCAAAACTAGATGAAGCCATTGTGCAAGAGAATGTTGATGGACACATCATGCTAGAGCTCGTGAACCTCTTTCCCAAACCATTTCTTCTCCTAAAACACCAACTATTGACATGATTTTATTTTCTCCTAAACAAGATGCTCAGCCTAATTCTCAAATACACAAAATTCTTAAAAAAAATGATGATTCAAGTTCTATTCCTATTAGAGCTCCTATTCTTATAAATCTTGATGAAGAAATAGGTGAAAATATTTTTAATGATGAAAATGTTGATCCTAATATTTCTGATGATAAATATGAATATATTGATGTTGACAATGATTTAGGTACAAATTTTTTAAAAGCATCAATCCTAGCTCCTAGCAACAAACAAGGTGACTCATCATTAGAGCATGGTCCTTGTTTTGAACTTGTGATAGGTCCATCTATTGTGCTCGATGTGGCTCCTCTTGCATGTTGTCCACCTTCCCGAAATAATAATCAGCAAGATCGGGGGAAGGATGACATGCTTGATTAGCTTCATTAGCACCAAAGATTCTCTCTCTCTCTCTCTCTCTCTCTCTCTCTCTCTCTCTCTCCTCTCTTTCTTATTTGTGGCATTCTTCTATTTGTTTCCCTATTCTTCTATTTATTGTCCCTAGTGGTGTCTACTTGAGGATGATACAAAGCATTGAGATCTCTTTTGGTCTCTTCCATGTTGACTCAAAAGACACATGTATTGTTCCTTTATTTCATGATGGTTTCCTTTGTTTGGGAGATGAGGACAATTCTATGCACATATATATATATATATATATATATACATTATATAGATGAGTTAACATAAAAAAGCATACTGACTCCAAAGTTACGTGAAACCACCTTGTGTTTTGTACTTTGTTCTCATTATCCTTTAATTTATCCTCTCTTGGGGGCTAAATTATTGTGATAGCATGCTTGTCTTTCTTGGGTGTATCCTACCTTAGAGAAATTGCTCCTGGAAAAGCATGTGTGATCTCTTTAACGTGGGGGCATACACTCTGCTCACGATTCTCTCTCTTGATACTTAAAGTTACCTAGTAAACTTTGTCTTTGCTTTGTAATTTTTTGTGTTTTTTCTTTTCATGACTCATGGTAAGAGAACCTTACTAGTTGTAGCCATGGTTCTCTCTCTCTCTCATGATCTCCTCTTTTACCTTATCATTGAAGTCGTAATATCCTAAATTTCATTGGGGGCTTGGTGTATCTTACCTCTTTGATGTGGTGAAAGCCTATCAATCTGAATTCCTTGTACTTTACGATGAGTATTTGCATAAGCTCATACTCTTGATAAAGTGGGCGCTAAATGTGGCATCCTAAAATTTCACCCTTGTAATTTCTAACCACATTTGGGTCTTTGCCTTAGTGTTTGTGCCCCTTGACCTGATCGAAGACCTGATTATGATCACACATGCCAAAAACACCATTCAGCTCAAAGGTGCACCACATTACCACCTTGATCCTCCCCAAAATAGGGCACGGCACCCTAGTTCTCACAAGAACCAGGGTGTGGATTCGTGGTCCTCCCTAAAGGGGACCTAAATTGGACCCCTTCACCCATCTCAAATTTGAGCAGGAAACACCCCTCCATGTCGACCTATGTTAGAATAATAGTCAATTAACAAAATGACCAAGTATATAAGAGGGATTTCCCCTCATTTTATCATCATGACAATCATTATCAAGCATCTGAGCATTCAATCATTCAAAAGAAATTGAGCATTTTCAGTCTTCCTTCAAGATTTGGATCAACAATAGAGTCAAGATTTCAAGCATTGAAGAGGAGATCATCATTCTAACTCATGAAGTCATAATTCCATGTGGGGGCAAGAAAAACTTCATAAAGAGGTATAAGCATTTCATTGTCAGTCAATTCAACTCCCCTGAAAGAGGAGGATTTCTACTTTCAGTCATTTCAATTACATTATTTCAACCACTTGGTTAATTCCAAAACTGGGGTTTTGCCTATAGGAAAACCCCTATATCCAAAGCATTTATGTTTCCTTATGTGTGTAGGAAGTAAGTGTACAGTTGGAACTCTGGAATTAAGCTTTATTTGCAAATATAGAAAAACCCTTTTCAATGCATAGAAATTTCGGAGGACCAAGAGGGTGGGCGACCTGGTCTGAACACCAAATCTCACTGAGAAGCTCCAAATTATCTCAAACTTCTCAGATCCAGGTGCATGATGAAATCCCAAATCTGTAGCTCACTATTTTCCCATATTTGTCTTCATTTCCAGCACTTAGTCATAATTCAACTAGTCAACTTACATAAGAGGGTAAAACATATTCCAATTCAATCAATCTACTTAGTATTCAGTCCTAATCTAATTAGTTATTGACTCTAGTGGATTTACCTCCTCTTTTGAAAGTAAAGGCATCATCTCTCCCCCAAAGAGAAAATAGGTGATTTGGTGATTTCTCCTTCTACCTTGCAAATTGCCAAGTCACCTAATTTTTCCCTTTACAAGTACAGTTCCCATTAAGCACAGAGTCTGCTCTGCAACACTTCTCTTCTTCACACTTCTGAAAGATCAAATCACTTGTTCGTGCATACAACTTTATCATTCACTTGCATGTACAACACATACACTTACAAACATACATCTTACTCAACCTATATTTCAAGGTCAGCCAAACCCTCAATGCAAATTACAAAATAATATCCTCACATGCTACAACAATACATCTGGACCAAAACAATGTTGGCTAAGACATATTTTTGACCCAAATCAATACCATTAATATGAAACACCTCCAATAATTACACCTCAATCATCCGCAACACTCTACAACAACCAAGAATATAGCATAACATGAAGAACATCACTATACAAGGAAAATATTCAATAACACACATAATAATCAATGCAGACCATCAATAAAAATATAACACAATCTAGAGACACTCACAAACAACGTGAATTGCATCACAACAACCACATCAACTCGTATGAGTAGAATCATCATCATCTCTCTATCGGAGCTCAAAAACACCAACATAACTTACTGTCACTGTGAAAGATTGCTTGTGGATATCGATATCATGAACCAAACTAACTGAGGACACAGGTTAACATCCAAAAGACATCCCACACATCTGCAACCAGAGATGTAGCAATTCTGGAGCAATATGGAACAAAAACTAGAATATTAAATAACATGAACAATTGCATAACATCCTCAATACCAGATCTCATAACTTGATAAAAACATCATGCAAACCTCTATACAGGGGAATGAACCATCTACAGACAACATACTAGAAACCCTTTAAACTGCATCAACTCATTTGCAATATATAGGCTAAACCAACTCATTCCATCAAACTGCAACACTGGAATACACAAAAAACTTTCTAACAATCTACTCATAAACAATCTCTACATATGTTGACATCAATGACACCACATAAATGGTAACATATCAGCCAACGTCTAACAATCTCCCACTTTGGCATTGATGGCAACATATGAATGTGAAAAATAATCAATTCAAAGAAAAAATCAACTTTCAACAATCTTCCTCAAAATCACAAGGATCAACTCCCCCTTTGACAAACAACTCAAATCTCAAAATTCTCTACTCTCTTATAGATTTTTTCACATGCTTCTCTCCCCCTTTGACATCAATGACAAAGGCTTAAGAATTAGGCTTCTCTCCCTAGAAATATGAACATCTAAACCACCAACACTGACGCTGACTACTCCCCCTGAGTAGTAGTGATACTCATCAATATAGAGCATTAAATACCTCTGTGAAGTTCACCGGACTAAAGAAAATCCATGCATCTTAGTTCTCATCAGGAGGGTAAATTACCCCAAAATTCTCTCTAAGACACTCAAAAGTATCTTTAGGCAAAGGCTTCATAAAGATATCTCCAATCTGTTCCTTTTTAGATACATACTCCAACCTGACTTCTTTCTCATTCACCTTCTCTCGCAAGAAATGAAATTTGAATTGTCACAATATATAGAAATAGGATCATCATAAATAACTCCTATAGATTTCAACATCTTCTTCATCCAAATTACCCGAGTACAATTGCTAGCAACAACAATGTATTCAACTTCTGCAGTAGATAAGGAAATAACATTCTGCTTCTTACTTGCCCAAGAAACCAACTTTTTTCCCAAAAAGAATGCGCCACCTATAGTACTCTTCTAGTCGTCAAAATCACCTGCCTAATAAGAATCAGTAAAGGTACTCAAAGTAATGTCATCATTCTTAGAATACCACAAACCAAAATCAATTATCCCTTTCAAATATTTGAATATCCTTTTTATAGCAGTAACATCATATTCCTTAGGATCATCTTGAAATATAGCAACATGACACACAACATTCATTATATCAGGTCTAGTCTAAGTCAAATACAACAAACCACCAATCATATATCGATATTTGATTTGATTATCATTTGGAGAGTTATCATCCTTTGTCATCTTACGTCTGGTCACCATAGGTGTACCAACAGGTTTAGAATTTTCAAGACTAAATTTCATCAACAATTCCTTCACATACTTAGACTAAGATATGAAAATACCTTTGTCCAATTGAGTAATTTGCAATCCTAGAAAGAATTTCATTTCACCAATCATAGACATCTCAAATTTATTCTGCATCTCTTCAGCAAATTTCTTGCATAGGCAATAATTTCCTCCAAAGATAATGTCATCAACAAAAACTTCAACAACCAAAATGTTATTATGACCAATCTTGAAAAAAAGATTACTGTCAGCAATACCTTTATTCAATCCAATTTTTATCAAATACTTATCCAATCTGGCATACCAGGCTCTATGGGCTTGCTTCAATCCATAAAATGCTTTCTTCAACTGGAAAACCATGTCCTTTTCATTTGTTAGCTGAAATCCATCTAGTTGCCCAATGTAGACTTTATCTTCTAATTCACCATTAAGAAAGGTTGGTTTTGCATCCATCTGATAAACCTTGAAATATTTGTGAGCAACATAGGCAAGAAATAATCTAATATCTTCAATTATGGTTACCGGAGCAAAAGTATCCTCATAGTCAATTCCTTCAGTTTGTGAATAACTCTTACAAACAAGTCTAGCTTTATTTCAGACAACTTCACCCTATTCATTCAACTTATTTCAAAATACCCATTTAATTCCAATTACATTTTTATCCTTAGGTATAGGAACAAGAATCCATGTATTATTTTTCTCAATCTGATTCAATTCTTCTTCCATAGATTTAATCCAATTTTAATCTTTGCATGCTTCATCAACATTCTTAGGCTCAATCTCAGAAATCAAACAAATTTCTTCAGCAAGTCTTCTTCTAGTCATCACACCTTTGTTCTTGTCACCAATAATCTAATTTTCTAAATGATTCAACCTCACATACCAGGGAGTTTTAGGGTTTCCTTGATTTTTAGGCTCTTGAGCTCTCTCATCTGCATTTGCATTTGCAACTTCTCCTTAATTCTCTGTCTTTTCCAGATCAACCTAAACTTGATTCCACACTGGCTTTCCTTTATCACCACTAACTTCTTCAATATCTAAGTCATATCTATAGGATCTAATTTGTCTCACATTTCCTTCATCAACCTTTACATTAGCACTTTCAACCATCTTTCTCAATCTTTTGTTATAACACCGGTAGGCTTTACTTTTAGTTGAATAACCAAGAATATTCCTTCATCACATCTAGCATCAAACTTTCCAAGATCTTCATCTCTTTTAATGTAACATTTACTTCCAAAAATTCTAAAATATCTAATAGTAGGAGCATGACCAAACCATAAACTCATAAGGAGTCTTACCAGTATCACCTTTGATATTTACTTGGTTAAGAGTGTAAATTATAGTACTTACAACTTATCTCCAAAATACATGTGTCACATTTCCCTTAATCATCATGGTTCTAGCAGATTCTTGTATTGTTCTTCCTCTCAAAAAAACCATTCTATTGTGGTATCCTAGGAGAAAATAACTATCTCTTAACTCCATTCTCTTCACAGTATACATTAAACTCATTGAAAAGTGAACTCTCCACCTCTATTAGATCTCAGACACTTCAACTTCAATCCAATCTTAGTTTCACCTCTAGCCTTGAAAATCTTGAAATTCTCCAACACTTCAGACTTCTCTCTTAAGAAGGTAACCCACATCATCCTTGAATAGTCATCAATCAGCAGCATGAAATACCTATCACCCTACAAGCTTCTCACTCTAGAAGGACCACATGGATCTGTATGTAGAAGATCCAACAATCTATTATAATTATACTATTTTTTCTTATAAGCAACTCTTGATTGCTTCCCTAATTGGTGTTCCTTACATACTGGATTAGAAGGCTTTATTAACTTTGGTAGATCTATTACTTCCTTAGTCGAACCTATCTTAATCATGTAATCAAAATTTACATGACACCTCCTTTTATGCCATAACCAACATTCATCAATCTGAGCAATCAGACAACTTTTACCACCAGCATTCAAGTGAAAGATATTACCTTTAGTCTTTGTCCCTGATGCAATCTCAGTTCTGGAGCTACTCAAGATCTCACATTTTCCATTCTTGAATTGAAGGTTATATCCTTTATCAACCATCTGACCAACTCTCAAAAGATTATTCTTTAAACCCTCAACATACAACACATCATTAGTATTATGCTTACCATCAAGAAAAATAGAACCTCTACCACAGACTATACAATTTTTTTATCACCAAATCTTACTATACCACCATCATACCTTTCCAAGTTCAAAATTTTTCTCTTATCACCTGTCATATGATGAGAGCAACCACTATCAATAGTTACAGCTTATAGAATCTATAGTTACAGAATCATCTTCCTTGATAGAAATGAACACAAATTCATCTCTTGAATTACCCTTATCTGACTCATCATCTATCACACCTTCATCAGCAACATAATAACACTTCTTCTAATATTAAGGCTTATATGGCTTAAATGACAATAGGATTTCTCTCTCTATTTGGACACCTTGATGCAAAATGTCTTATCTTATTACATGAAAAACACTTAAGAGGTAATTATCCTTCATACATACCAGCGCCTTTAAGCAATCTTATGGAAATAAGTGCTTTAAGATCCTCAATATCTCTTTCTTCATCTTCCATCTCTTCCATCTCTTTCTCATATCTAGATACACTTGTAGAACTTTCTCCTAAATCATATCTCTGGTTCCTAGAGATAGTAGTTTTGAAGGCAAATTCAGTCTTAGGAAGAGGGTCTCAAAACTCACTCAGCTCAAAAGAAGAAAGCTTACCAGCCAACATATCTGTTGTCACATTTGTCATAGTCTGGATCTCATCAATCAAAGTAGATTTATGCTTGTAAGAAGGAGGCAAGGATCTCAAAACTTTAGCAACAATCTCAGATTCTTGTAATACTCTACCAACACATCTAATTCCACACACAAGCTCATTCACTTTTTGCATAAAAGAAGTAATATCCTCATCTTCACCCATCTTCATTTTCTCATACTTTCCTTTCAATCTCTATAACTTAGAAACTTTCACATGACTGATGCCTTCACGCAAGGTGTCCAACTTTACCCAAATCTCATGAGCGGTTTTAAGATACATCATATTAGCCATTTCAGAATCTAACAAGGCACTCAACAATTCTTGCCTAGCTCTAATATTGTATTATGCTTCCTTTAGCTCATCTAGAGTAGAGGGACCATTTTGAGGGACATTATAGACATTCTTTGTGATCTTCCAATACTCTTCGCCAATGCATCTCAAATGAACTTGCATCCGGCTCTTCCAGAGAGTGTAGATCATTCCATCAAATCTCAGACTATCCTTCTTGAAAGAAAAGGTTTCCATATCGGATCTCCTCAAGCAGTCAATCTTCTTTCAAAGGATCTAACTCTGATACCAATTGTTGGCAACAGTGTATCAAACAGAGAGGGGGGATGAATCAGTTTGCACAAAAACTTACTGAAACTTAAACCATAATCCAGATCTCATAATGAACAGTTAAAGAATTAATCAACACCACATCAATAACACACATAACACTAATATTTTGATGTTAAAAACCCGGCTTACATGAACTGTGAAAATAAAATCTCTATATGCTTGAGTACGTTTCTAGTTAAGAACATAGTCTGCTCTACAACACTTCTCATCTTCACACTTTCAAAAGATCAGATCACTTGTTCTCATAGGAAACTTGATCATTCACTCGCATATAGAACACAAACACTCGCAGACATACATCTTACATGATTATTACATATATTTATATAAACTGTTAATCTATATTTCAAGGTCGACAAAACCCTCAATACAAATTACAAAATAATATCCTCACACACTACAACAATACATCCAAACCAAAATGATGTCGACTAAGACATAGTCTGGAACCAAATCAATACCGCAAATATGGAACACCTCCAAGAATTATGCCTCAATCATTCACAACATGCTACAACCACCAAGAATATTAAATAACATGAAGAACATCACCGGACAAGGAAATTCTTCAATAACACCCACAATAATCAATGCAGACCACCAATAATCATAGAACGTGATCTAGAGACATTCACAAGAAATGTGAGTTGAATAACAACAACCACAACAACTTGCATTACTAGAATCATCATCATCTCTCTATCAAAGCTCAATAACACCAACATAACTAACTGTCAACTTGAAAGATTTCTTGTGGATATCCAAATAATGAACCAAACTAATTGAGGACACACATCAATTTCCAAAACACATCCCACGCATCTGCAACCAAAGATATAGAAATTTCAGAGCAATACAGAGCACAAACCAAAATGTCTAATAACATGAGCAACTACATAACATCCCCAATACTGGATCTCATAACTGAATCAAAATATAATGCGGACCTCTGTAAATGGAAAAGAGTAGAGGGAAAGAAACTAGTTTTTGTTGGTTTACATCAATTTTTTTAGATAATTGATTTGGGTGCTTTCGACCACATGGCTTCTTTAGAAGATGATTTGACCTCCTTATAGCCATGTTCTATGCCTACTACATGATAACACTTCTATCAAAGTTCATGAAAGAGGGTATGTTGATGTGGATGAAGGAACATTTAAGGATGAAATTTTTATTCCATCTTTATTAGCTAATATCATATATATATATATATATATATATATATATATATATATATATATATATATATATATATATATATATATATATATATATATATATATATATATATATATATATATCATATCACTCACACTGGTTCTAGAAAATAGGTTGAGTTCAGAATAGATACAATGGAAATCAATGAAATGCATAATGGGTTTATAGTTTCTATAAGAAATTAAGATTATCAATTTATACTGTGTGTGTGTGTGTTTATTTTATCCAAACTCTCCTTTTATTGTCTTACTCATTTATATGAGGTGATTTGTTTGTGACTTGGTAAAACCATTCCAATAGCCATCTTTCAACATGGCTAGACATGTGATGTCTTAACATTTATTGATGATTTTTTTAGATACACATGGGTTAACTTTCTCAAATAGAAGTTAGAGGTGTTTGTGAATTTTTTATATATAGAAGATTCTATTGAGAAACCATATAGAAATTTCCTCAAGATTATAAGAATAAATGATCTGAGCAAATCTAGTAACAATTACTTTGAACAATTTTTTATTTAAAAGGGTATCAATATTTAACACATAGTTACATATAGTCCTCAAAAAAATGGTTTCTTAAAGAATAATAGTAGGTCCTTAAAGGAGATGGAAAAATCTATGATTCAATCAAAATATTTGACACCTCAATATTGGTATAGGCTATCAACTATGTGTATTACTTCTAAAATCAAGTTCCTTACAAAGGTGTGAAGGGGGTAACCATCTTCAATTTTTGTACCACTTGAAACATGGGGGTACTAACAAAAGGATAATTTCACTAGATCTCAACCAAGTTTCTAAACTCTAGGTGGTGGGTCCACATGATTTTATATCTAAAAGGGTAGGGGCCTTTGTGCACATCCTCTTCCCAATTTAAGAGAAGGGCATTATGATCAGATCAAGTCCTTCAAATGGAAATGAGGGAGATATTAGCAAGAATGTCCCAACTATTGGAGATGAGAAACCTATCTATCTTGAATTGTATAAGATGGTCCCCCTATTGCATGTTAGACCAGGTGAAAAGAGAGCCCTACAACTTGATGTCCATCAATCCAATAATAGAGATAAAATCAAATGAAATCTCCCATGTTATCAGAAAAATATTTTGCTCCTCCTTGATTTTTAGAAAGAAACAAATGGGAGTTGAAATCCCCTCCCAACATAGAAATATCAATAGGATAGTGTAAGACAATAGAAGCTAGAGAGTTCCATAAGGAAGATCTAGGAGATCTCACAGTAGGAGCATACACATTTAGGAGACTCTCCTCTTGGCCAAATCTTAAATTATACATCTTAACAATGAGAGTATTTCTTGAGACATCATTTTTTGTTCCTAAGAGACTACCATGGTTCCATAAGGTGGCTAAACCTCCCATTGCTCCTTCTACAACACTGATGTACATAATTTAGCAGTAGGTAAAATTCTTTTGATAATATTTTGGAAAGTTTCCTCCTTCATTTTAGTCTCCTAAATCAATAAAATATCCACTTTTTTCCTCTAAAAGAGTTCATTTTAAAATATGTTGTTTAGCAAAGCTATTCAAGCCCCTAATATTCCATGAAAAAATCTTCATTAAAAGGTAAAGAGAGATCAGCCCATCCATGAGTTGACAATGTAACCTCACCACACATGAAGACCACCAATCATGTTTATTTCTTTTTCTTCCTTGGGTTTGAGATGCTATCGAAAAATTTTAGCCATCCACTTGTGATTTCCTTAGCCACATCCTTATTTCTAGAGTCTCTTTGTGTAGGTCTACATAGTTTTCCATCTCCTCCCAAATCTTATTTATTTTCTTCTTAATTTTTTTTATACTTGCGTCCATTCCATCTCAAAATCCTCTTCATCTAGGCTTTTCTTTATTTTATTTTGATGTGGGGTTCATGAGAATCCTAACAAGGCCAAACTATACTTGAGAAATTTAAGACTCTAATCCACATTAAATTTTTACCTTGTTGTCAGTCTCAACATGAGGGGCATGAGGGATCTTTTTTTCTTTATTTCTATTCAAAATATCATCTTCCTTATTAGGAAGGACAACACTATTTGTATCCTTAGATTGATCCTCCATGTGGTCAATTGTAGCCTTCTCCTTCAAGCCATCTTAGATGGGTTTTATCAAATCAATCTTCTAACCTAAATCCTTAGCATTTTAAATATATTTTGCACATATCTCCTTATGAGGTAAGCATAGCCTCTTATCTAGGTTGTTTTGTAAAGAGTCATCTTTTAGCTTTTTATCCATGCCATTTTTAAGAGAATCCTTTTTTTTTCTATACATAGTTCCTCTTACATTCTATAAAGCATCAAGTCTATCACTACTTAATTTTCCTTCAAGGAAGGGGCCTTTGCATTGTTATTCTTTTAATTGCATGAAATTTCTGCAATCCATAATACATTACAAATTTGGCTTCCAGATTTGACTGCATGAACAATTTTTTTCTATGAATGTTTTAGATCATGCTCCATGCTCCATCATCGATATGAGAAAGCTTGAAAAGAGAACATTTTCTCTTTTCAAGATTTCTGATCCTGATGATGCATCATGGAGCGTGATTGAAAATGTTGATGGAAAAAACTCGTTCACACAGTCAAATATAAAAGCTAAATATGAAACCATTATTATTATCATTCTATATTTGTTCCTTTTTATTTACATCAATAGGTGGTTCATTAGATGTCACCAAGTTATCCTTCATTACCTTTTATGTTGAAACATCCTAATCAACTACATTCTTAAGCTTATTCCTTATTTGTTCCTTTTTAGTCACATCACTAGGAAAGATAACAGAGGGTGGATGGTTGTCCTCAAGAGATTTAGATTCCAAATCTATCTAATCAACAATTTTTTTAAGGGACCAAGTCTGCCTAAGGGGTTATTTTTTGCATTCATTACTCAAGTGGCCATACATCTTACATAACTAACAATAGTCCTTAGCATTTTTATGTTCAACAGGTTGATGCCATTAGCAAAACTTAGGGTTCAACATGATATAGGTAGAAAAGATGAAGTTTAAAACCACATTCAAATATATTATAGTAAAGATCATTCAATATTTTTGTTCTGTGACTCTTTTGGCAACCAAAACGTTCCCAAAGAAGTAAGAAATTCATTTGAAAATCTCAAAGTTCCAATATTCTATGGGAAGTTGAGGAAGATCAAACTAGGTAGGGGCCATTTACCCATGTTTCACAAAAGGGTCAAACCCCAATATCCATTTGTAGAGAGACGAAAAAACTTGAAAATTATTGCCATAGATCTATAGACCTTAAGTAAAAACTTTAATAAGGTATTCATCATTAACAAATCTAAAAAGGAAGAACCCATCAGCCATAGCACTAATTATGATACGACCCTCTAGTTTCCAATGACCATCAATCCATTTTTGGATCTAATTAATATTAGGTCCAAAGTTAAGGAACTTATCAACTAAGGAGAGCCTTAACTTGGCAATTGCTACATTCATCAGCTCATCTTAGATGTCCACCTGAAGGAAATTCCTCTTGCATGAAGCTTCAAGCTCTACCAATAAAATACCTTAATCCATCTAATCAAATTTCAAACCTAACAAATTGTCCACAAAGGTGGTAGGCCCTTTCTCTAAGAAAAAGGATCCTAGATTATATGAAGGGGAAGTAGAGGAAAGGACAACAAATTTCTGGCCAAAGTTAGTACAGAAGAAACCTGTTTTAAGGAAAGATGTGATGGGGAAGCCTCTAGCGACCCTCTAGTTTTCATTCCATTTGAGAACCTACACATAAACAACACCAGACACCAAGAAGCAATTGTTAGATATTGTTTCTGCTAAGATATGTTGTTGTCATTGATGTCAACATATTCCTGTGTTTTGGGTATTGTGGAGAGCTGTTTGGTGATCTAGTGATTGCAGTGAGTTTATCTTGTTAGTTTATCTATTTAGGATGCTGAATCAACTAGAGATACTTCATTCTTTATTTATTCCATGTGGTGATTTGATCGAGTTGTGGATTTTGGTATGAATATTAGTTTTTCAGTGTTCAGTGTTGCAGCGTTCTGCTAATTGATTTGTTGTTCTCCGGTATGATCTGATCTTAAGCTATGGATTTGGGAGAGTGTTTTAGATGTTCATGTGTATCTTCATTTCAGATGGTTCATGATTTGGTGCTCCATGAGTAATCTTTCTTGTCTGAATTGTTTTTGTTAAGTGTTCTTGAGTGTTAACGTGTTGATCGATGAAGATTTGAATAAGTGGTGTTGGTGCAGCTATTGTGGATGGTTCTAATGTGCTTGTTAGTATTTCTTGATTGTGTCCTATTTGTTTTGGTGGTACATGTGATAGTTCTGATACTTAATGTAAGTACAGATCCAATAGCCAACAAGATGAGAGGGGGGGGTGAATCATACAAACTTAATCTTCCATAAAAACATCAGATTCAACCTCGGTAACATATACTTTAGTAATATAGCCAAAACTGCTAAACATGCAAACTCAAAAGCATATAAACAACATAAACCTCATAACACCAGATTTAACGTAGAAACCCAAACAGGGAAAAACCACTATGGGATTTCGGACCCACTAAGAAATATACTCTTCTAGAGTATGCTCAGTTAAAAGTAAATCCTGTTAAAGATTACAAACACATTGCTAGATGTGACCTGGTTAAGGGATTTCCCTCAGATCTGTTAGGATATTCACCTTGTTAGAAGTGACCTTGTTAAAGGATTTCAAACACTCAATCAGAATGTCACCTTGCTAGAGGGTTTTACAAATAAGATTGTTAAGTCCACTCAGTTAAGAGACTTTCTGTCACTTTCACAAAATAATAGTAATAAAAATCTATCTGCAACTTCACATCTAAAATGCTAAAGCAGATTCTTATTTGCTCAATACAATCTAGACATAGAACTAATCTTGTCCATCTATTGGGCTTCTATACTCTGTTATTCAAACAAGTCTTCAAGCTTCTGTGCTCGGTAATCACTATGTAGCATCCCTATGCATACATTTGCCCGCATGCATTGTTTATCAATAGTTCCCTATTTATAAACAATTTACCAACCGCTTAATCTCTTTGATCACATTTTCCATGATCAATCATAGCCATCAGATCTTCAATCTTGTCCAAGTTTGATGTATCCTTCGATCTGAAAAGCATTTTACCCTGCCTAGGAACTTGCATACATTTCTTGGAACTTGTGCTAGGGTAATGCGGTTCAATCTGCATTGTAGATCTTCATGCCAATTTTCCTTTGTGATAGATTCATTAAAAAACTTCATGCATGGCATACCAATCATTTAATCAGTTCCAGCTCATCGGCTTCCTTCATTAAATAATGCATGTAACCATTTAATGTATTCTGTTACAGCTCGGTTACAACTCAGTAACAACTTGGTGAATACTAAACTTTACTTGGTAGACATTCTGCCTTCATTAACTGATAGCGATAACCTTAGGGTTTACCAACTAGGTTCCTTAGGGTTTATTGACTAGGCTCTCTGCTCGGTAACATAGTATAGTATTAACCTTACAATTTACAACATATTTATGATGTTAAAACAATCTAAACATCATGATCTCATCATTGTCTGACTCGGTAATAGTTGCCCATTGAATACCTTATTCATCCCCTTATTCATCATATTCTTTCTATGTCTTTTACCGACATCTTTATACTCATCAAATCATACTTCTCAAGATATGGCAACATCATATTGAATTAGAAAATCAATTTCTTGACATCAATGACAAAATAATAATATTAAGACAGTAAACATCCTTAATCAGTTATATCCATAATCATCAACAACCCTCTCAATATCCTTATTGAAATGCCAACAATCTCCCATTGTCTGTTATAATGCCAAATGCCAACAATCTCCCCCTTTGGCATTGATGGAAAAACCAATTGATTTGACCTAATTGATTTGGATTGCTGTGAGTTGTTTGTGAGATTCTGAAATGCTCTCTTCCTGTCATCAAAATTCTCCCCCATACATTAGACTTCTCCTATTTTCTCCAGTCTTCTCCCCCTTTTTCTTTAATCTTCTTCAGTCTTCTCCCCCTTTGACAACAATGGCAAAAAAAATTAAAGAACTAAAACATAATTTCTTCCTGTATGAAGTGAATTCTTGCTGTAATGTGTCAACTTAGTCTCGGTCAGAGCATTTTGTCTTCAATTCCTATTTCCTGTATTGTATCCTGAATTGTTTCCTGAACACCTTTAGAAAACATCCTAAAGTGTGTAAATCAACATCAACTCTTAAAAGATATTTGATAGAGTCATCAAATTGATGCTTTCACTGAACTTGGCCATTGAGTAGAAGATAGGGGTAGGACCCCTAACTTACTTCTGAGATAGTCAAAAGTGTCCCTTGGTAGTGGCTTGGTGAAGATATCTACCATTTGTTCCTTTGTGCTAACATAATCCAACACCACTTTCTTCTCTTGAGCTTCTTCTCTAAGATAATGATATTTGATAGAGATGTACTCTGTCTTAGAGTGCATAACAGGATTCTTCAAAATGTTAATGGCACTAGTATTGTCATAGAATATAGTTATTGGCTTGGTAACTTTCTCATTTATACCTTCCAACAGTTGTTTGATCTATGCTAAGTTGGTACAATTCAATGCTTCAGCAATGTATTCAGCTTTTGTTGTTGACTAGTCTTTCTCCTATAAAGAAAGCTCCTCCACTTGTGCTTTTTCTATCATCAATGTTGCCTGCCCAATCAGCATCAGTATAAACTTTTAAATCAAAATCATTTCCTTTTTGATATACTAAGCCATAATCCTTGATGCCTTTCAAGTATCTAAAAATTCTTTTGATTGTTGTCATGTGTGTTTCCTTAGGATCTGCAGAGAATCTTGCAACTATACCTACTGCATGTGCTATGTCTAGCTTGCTGTGAACAACATATTGTAGCTTTCCAATCATGGATTGGTAAAGTGTCTCATCAATAGATGCAGATTCATCATTCTTTGATAGTTTACAGTTGGTAGTCATAGGAGTACTTACTGGTTTTGAATCCTCCATTCCAAATTTCTTCAAGATTTCCTTTATGTACTTGGATTGAGTAATGAAAATCTCATTTTTCATTTGCAGTATCTGTAAACCTATAAAATACTTTATCTCACTGATTAATGACATCTCAAATTCTTTACTCATTTCATTTCCAAAGTTCTTGCATAAAGAGCCATTTCCACAAAATATAATATCATCAACAAATATGGCTGAGATCAGTATTCCATTTTCATCATTCTTCATGTACATATTATTGTTCTCACTTGTCCTTGTAAAACTAATCTTAATCAAATAAGAGTGCAATCTTTCATACCATGCTATAGGTGCTTGTTTCAGACCATATAATGCTTTGTTCAATTTACATACCTGATCTTTACTCTTGTCTTCAACAAATCCTTTAGGTTGTTCAATAAAAACTTCTTCTTCTAATATTCCATTCAGAAATGCAGATTTGACATCCATTTGATATACCTTGAAGTTTTTGAAAGCAACATATGCCAACAATGTTCTTACTCCTTCAAGTCTAGCCATAGGTGCAAAAGTTTCACCATAATAAATTCCTTCTTCTTGACCATAACCTTTGCATACTAGTCTTTCTTTATTTCAAATGACCTCTCCTTTTTCATTTAGCTTGTTTCTGAAAATCCACTTTGTACCGATTAGATTTTTTTCCTTCGGTCTTGGGATTAGTGTCCATGTGTCATTCTTCTTGATTTGATCAATCTCTTATGTCATAACATTTATCTAATCTTCACTGTTAAATGCCTCTTTCACTAGTCTCAGTTCAAATACAGATATTAAACATGTGTTGTGTCTTAGTTTGTTCCTTGTCATCACTGGATCATCCTTATCTCCTATAATCTGACTTGGTGCATGATGTCTTCTGACATACTTGGCTAATACAAGCTTGGTAGACTCTATATGATCTTCTTCATCACTCGGTAACTAAATATTCTCTTCATTTTCTTCAACAGTTTTCTCAATAGGACTTGTCAGTTGAACATAGACAAATTCATCATAATTTTCTGGTTCTTTGGAATTTCCTTCATCATTTCTTTCTGCAAATTCATCAATTTTCACATTTGCACTTTCTACTATTTTGTTAGATTATTTGATCAGACATTTAAATACTTTGCTTCTAGAAGAATAACCTAGAAATGTTCCTTCTTCACTTTTTTGATCAAACTTGCCATTTCTATCATCTTTGTGTACATATCATCTACTTCCAAATATTTTAAAATAACTTACATTAGGCTTCTTGTCATACCAGATTTCATATGGTGTCTTCAAAGTACCTTTCTTCAGTTGTACTCAGTTCAGGGTGTAAACTGCTGTGCTTATTGCTTCCCTCCAAAATGTTTGTGGCACTTTCTTTTCAATCATCAGGGTTCTGGCACAATCCACAATAGATCTGTTTCTTCTCTCAACAATTCCATTTTGTTGTGGAGTTCTCGGTGCAGAGACATGTCTTTTAATACCATGATCATTGTAGAATAAGTTGAACTCATTAGATGTGAACTCTCCTCCTCTATCTGATCTAAGACATTTCAGTTGTCTTCCTGTTTCATTTTCAACTCTTGCCTTGTACCATTTAAACATTTAAAAAGCTTCTGATTTTTCCTTTAAAAACATTACCGACATCATCCTTGAATAGTCATCCACAAATAATATGAAATATTTATCACCATAATAACTTTGAACTTTCATAGGACCACAAAGATCAGTATGCACAAGATCTAAAATTCCCTTAGAAATGTAAGACTTACTTGTAAAGCTTGATCTTGTCATTTTACCCATCTGACATCCTCGACACATAGCATTCTCAGGTTTTTCAAGACTCGGTAGACCTCTTACTCGGTGCTTCTTACTTATTTTGATCAGATTATCAAAATTTACATGACAAAACCTTTTATGCCATAACCAAGTATCATCTATCTTTGCATACAGACATTTATTCTGAGTTGATTCAAGGTGAAATGTGTTACCTTTTGTTTGTGTCCCGGTAGCAGCTAACTTTCCATGCTTGTCATGAACTTTGACAATTCCTTTCTGAAATTGTATTCAATAACCTATATTGTTTAGCTATGCTATGTACACTCAACAAATTGTATTTCAAACCTTCAACCCAATAAACATCATTGCATCTTGCATTGTCAAGAAGTGTTATAGATCCTTTACCTCTTACTGGACATGGTGCATCATTACCAAATCTTACATAGCCTCCATCATAATCTTCTAACATAACAAACTTGTGTTTATCACCTGTCATATGATGTGAGCATCCACTATCTATGATCCAAGAATCATTAGTATTTATGTGAGACATTAGGGCTTTTTCTTCATACCTTTCTTCATCTGATCCATCTTTGATAGCCACATAAACTACTTCCTTTGAATCAGTTTCATCTGATTTATCATCATCGGATTCCTCATCAGCTATTAAGCATGTCTTTCTATCTCTTCTTCTGAAGTCTCGGTGTCCTCTATAATGATTATCTTTCTATCTATCATCTTTGTAACCTCTCTTTTCAGTAGAATCTTTGTCAGGACAATTAGAAGCCATATGTCCTATCTTATCACAATTGAAACATTTCAAAGGTAGTTTTCCTTTATACTTACCTTTGCCTCTCGGTAACCTTCTGGCTAATAGTGCTTCAAACTCTTCCTACTTTATGATTTCCTCATACAGTTTGTGTACTTCTTCCATGTTCTTATGAAATCTTTCACTTGCTCCACTATGATCTCCTTCAGAGTACTTATACTTTCTTTCATTGTAATCATTAGATTCATCAAGATGAAAAGAACTAAATTCAGATTCAACTTTATTTACCAAAGATCCATTGTTATCAAAGTTACTTAACTCAAATGCATGTAGCTTACCAATAGTAGCATCTAAAGAAACTGGCATATTAGGTACAGACCTCAATTCATTGATTGTGGAGACTCGGATTGCATAAGCTAGTAGAAGGGTTCTTAACAACTTACTTGTTATATCCTTTTCTTCAATAGTTCCATTTGCTCCTTTGATTTGATTGACAATCTCCTTTAGTCTTGTACTGTACTGGGTTATGTTCTCACCTTCATTCATCCTTATAGATTCAAGTTTTCCTCTTAGACTGTCTACTTTTTCTCTTTGAACATGTTCATCTCCTCCATCCATTGATATGAGCTTGTCCCACATAGCCTTTGCATCATTGCAGCCTTCTAGATCATTAAACTTAGAATCGGTCAATGCAGATGTTATTTCAATCATTGCTTGGATATGTTCTTGCTTTGCCTTTATTTCTTCCATAGTTAATGGATAGGTGCTTGATGTGATGAAATCATTCTCCAGATAATATACAACATATTCTCCAATTCCTGATAGGTGCAACTTCATCCTTTTCTGCCATGTAGAGAAAATTGACTTGTTCAGCTTCGGTGCATCCCTCTTATACATCTTTGGATCTTTGCATCAAGTACCTTTAAACTTTTTCTTCTAGAGTCCAAAGCTCTGATACCAATTGATAGTTATGATACTTAATGTAAGTACAGATCCAATAGCCAACAAGATGAGAGGGGGGGGGGGGTGAATCATACAAGCTTAATCTTCCATAAAAACATTAGATTCAACCTCGGTAACATATACTTCAATAATATAACCAAAACTGCTAAACATGCAAACTCAAAAGCATATAAACATCATAAGCCTCATAACACCAGATTTAACATGGAAACCCAAACAGGGAAAAACCACTGTGGGATTTCAAACCCACTAAGAAATATACTCTTCTAGAGTATGCTCAGTTAAAAGCAAATCCTATTAAAGATTACAAACACATTGCTAGATGTGACCTGGTTAAGGGATTTCCCTTAGATCTGTTAGGATCTTCACCTTGTTAGAAGTGACCTTTTTAAAGGATTTCAAACACTCAATCAAAATGTCACCTTGCTAGAGGGTTTTATAAATAAGACTGTTAAGTCCACTCGATTAAGATATTTTCTGTCACTTTCACAAAATAACAGTAATAAAAATCTATTTGCAACTTCACATCTAAAATGCTAAAGCAGATTCTTATTTGCTTAATACAATCTAGACATAGAACTAATCTTGTCCATCTGTTGGGCTTCTATACTCTGCTATTCAAACAGGTCTTCAAGCTTCTGTGCTCGGTAATCACTATGTAGCATCCCTGTGCATACATTTGCCCGCATGCATTGTTTATCAATACTTCCCTATTTATAAACAATTCGCCAACCGCTTAATCTCTTTGATCATATTTCCCATGATCAATCATAGCCATTAGATCTTCAATCTTGTCCAGGTTCAATGTATCCTTTGATCTGAAAAATGTTTTACCCTACCTAGGAACTTGCATACATTTCTTGGAACTTGTGCTAGGGTAATGCGGTTCAATCTGTGTTGTAGATCTTCATGCCAATTTTCCTTTTCCATAGATTCATTAACAAACTTCATGCACGGCATACCAATCATTTAATCAGTTCCAGCTCATCAACTTCCTTCATTAAATAACGCATGTAACCATTTAATGTATTCTGTTACAGCTCGGTTACAACTCGGTAACAACTCGGTGAATACTAAACTTTACTCCGTAGACATTCTACCTTCATTAACCGATAGCGATAACCTTAGGGTTTACCGACTAGGTTCCTTAGGGTTTACTGACTAGGTTCTTTGCTCGGTAACATAGTATAGTTTTAACCTTACAATTTACAACATATGTATGATGTTAAAACAATCTAAACATCATGATCTCATCATTGTCTGACTCGGTAATAGTTGCCCATTGAATACCTTATTCATCCCCTTATTCATCATATTCTTTCTGTGTCTTTTACTAACATCTTTATACTCATCAAACCATACTTCTCAAGATATGGCAACATCATACTGAATTAGAAAATCAATTTATTGACATCAATGACAAAATAATAATATTAAGACAGTAAACATCCTTAATCAATTATATCCATAATCATCAACAACCTTCTCAATATCCTTATTGAAATGCCAACAATCTCCCATTGTCTGTTATAATGCCAAATGCCAACAATCTCCCATTGTCTGTTATAATCCCAAATGCCAACAAAGCGTTGATCATTGTGTGTGTTCTTAAAGATCTTTTGTCTTTGGTGATATTCTTTGTGTTATGCAATATTTTCAGTGGTGTAGTGTGTTGCATGTTTAGGGGTTTGATTTGGGTCCACGCTATGTCATCTATAGAATTTTATTGGTTCGATGGTTTATTTATGTATCGTGTGATGTAATTTTGTAAATAGGTATTGAGGGTTTGAGCTGACCGTGTAGTCAAGGTAGATGAAATGTATAAATAGCTATTAGATTCATGTAATTCATGAATGGGGTGTTGTCTCTGCATTATCAGGGAGTGGTTTATGTGTGCATAAGCGAATTTATCCTTTGGTATGATGTATTGAGATGAGATTGTTGCAGGGTAGACAAATGAGCTTAACTGGAACTATGATTAGGCATTAGAAGATGTTATTCTTTCAATTCATCTTAACTAGATTGTAGTCTGAATATTATTGTAAGGTAGTGAACCTTCCTTGAGGGTTTGAGACTTCTGGGTCATTGCATTTTGAGCAGTGAGATCTAGGCATTATGCCCGAATGCATGTGTATTACCCATTGTAATATTTACACATACTACTGCAAAGTATCATTTTGTTGTGGGTAGGTTCCTACTGTGGTTTTTCCCTTAACTGAGTTTTACATGTCAAAATAATGGCATTGTGTGTGTTGTTGTTATTGTTTTCATCTTTATTCTTGTTGTAGCTTATTGAAATCTAAGATTGTGCTTAAATTGTATAATCTTGTGAAAACTGATTCACCCCCCGCCTCTTAGTTTTCCTTCATTGTTATTTCCAACAATTGGTATCAAATCTAGATCCTACAGAAGAAGCTCGACCACTCGAGGAGATCCTAGATGGTAACCTATGTGTTAAAGAAGGAAAGTCCAAGATTTTATGGAAATAACTACACTGCATGGAAGGACCGGATGGAAGTTCAGTTGAAATATCTTGGAGAAGAGTATTGGAAGATTACAAAGAATACCTGAAATGTTCCTCAAAATGGACTAGGTACTGCTACTAAGATGAAGGATGTTGAACATAACATAAGAGCTAAGGAAGCATTGTTGAGTTCCTTGACTGATTCAGAGATGACTAATGTGATAGGTTTGTAGACTGCACATGAGATTTGGGAGAAGTTAGAGACACTGTATAAAGGAGATAAAAATATCAAGGTTGCTAAATTATAGAGTTTGAAAGGAAAATATGAGATGTTGAAGATGGGAGAAGATGAGAACATATCTACCTTTATGGCTAAGGTGAATGAACTTGTCCTAGGTATCATATGTGCTGGTGGAACCCTTGAAGAAGATGAGATTTTTGCTAAGGTTCTAAGATCTTTTCCTCCTACTTACAAGCCTAAAGTAGCTTCTATTGATGATATTCAAAGTGTGACTACTTTGACAAGGGACATGCTAGTTGGTAAGCTTACTTCCTTTGAGTTGAGTGAGTTTGGAGAATCACATGGAAAATCTGAGATACATTTAGATCCTTTGTATTCAGAAAGAAAAAGTATGATCCAAGAGAAATTTCATGTTGGGTTTTCAGATATGAAAGAGAAAAGAGAGAGATGGAAGAGTAAGAAAGAGAGTTGGATGAGATTGAAGTCCTTATTAATAGAATATTTCCTAAGGGAGCCAGTAAGTATGATCAAAAGTTACCTTTGAAATGTTTCACTTGTAATAAGATAAGGACATTTTGCTTCTAGGTGTCCCGAGAGAATGTTTAGAGGTATGATAAGCATGAAAATTTTGAAAGGAATGATAGATCTAACAAGTATGATAGATATGAGAAGCATGATAGATCTAACAAGTATGATAGATATGAGAAGCATGATAAGAATGATAAGTCCTATAAGCCTAACTGAAAGTTAAGATATCAGAAGAGATGTTATTATGCTATTGATGAAGGTGTGATAGATGAAGAGTCTGAGAATTGGAATTCAGAAGATGAGTTTGTATTTATTGCTATCAAGGAAGATGATTCGGTACCAGTGAATTCTACAAGCTGCATTGTTGAGGAGAAATCTTTGGCTGCTAAGTTTAAAGAGAAATATGAATGGGTATTTAACAACGGTTGTTCACATCATATGGCAGGTGATAAAAGAATTTGTGAATATTGAAAGGTATGATGGTGGTATAGTGAGATTTGGAGATGATAAATCTTGTGTGGTCCCTGGTAGAGGTTCAATATTTTTTTATGGTAAGAATAATATTGATGATTTCTTGTATGTTTAAGGTTTGAAGCATAATTTTTTTGTGTTGGATAGATGGTTGACAAGTGATATGATTTGCAATTCAAGAATGGTAAATGCAAGATTCTAAATGCCTCTAGTATAGAGATTGCATCAAAGACTGAGACTAAAGGTACTATATTTCACTTTAATGTTGGTGAGAAAAGCTATTTGATTTCTTAGAGAGATGACAGTTGGTTGTGGCATAGAAGGATGTGTCATGTTAATTTTGATTGTATGATAAGGAGAAGCTCTACTCAAGCTATTTGAGATTTGCCTAAAGATGTGAAGCCATAAATCTGGTATGTAAAGAATGTCAGTTAGGAAAGCTTGATAAAATTATAAAGCATTGAGAGGGGGGTGAATTAGTGATAGCAAAAACAATAACACTTTAATTGCAGACCGATAAAAACATTTAACCAGTTTACTAATGACTTTGCATGTAATCCAAAGTGTTATAAAATCATTCACAACAAGTAAAACATTCACCATAACACAAATATTTATACATGGAAAAACCAACTGGGAAAAACCACAGTGAGATGGAACTCACAAGTTAACTATCTACAGAATAGGTAACTGACCGGTTATGGTCTACAAAGTTCTCTATTAGAAGAAGATCCTGTTAAAGATCCCAGGCCCTGTTAGGAGCTATACCTGGTTAAAGGTAACCTTAGTGGAGGATTTAGATCTAAGTTAATGAAGCACCTTGTTAGAGGATTTCTACAATGAAGCTTGTTAGAGCTTACCCGGTTAGGGGATTTAACTATTGTAGTGATTAGAAACGAACAGGTGATATGATCTAAGAATAGAACATTCTTCTTGTTTAGATCCAGCTCTGTTCACACATTACTACATCACCGACATACTCAACAACTCCTTCAACAAATTGCATCAACTCCAACTCATAACATCAATCGTATCTTCTATATCAAATAACTCATCACAATGTCTTTTTGTAGACATTAGATTTCATGTCAACTCCTGAACCTTGACACAATTTCCTAGGGTCGGTGAATCTAAACAATCTTCCTTAATACAACACAAATCTCCACCATAGTGTCAGTCGGTGGTAACACATCACAACCGATGATAACTCATCACACAATCTGGGAAACCAGTTGAAACATCGATACCAGTTGAGTGTTGACCGCATCAAACTCACAGACTAATTATCTCCTTGCACCTACTTGACTCTCTCCACTGCATCTCAAAACTGGTAATCAGTGGATCTGACCAAAACTGATTGTCTTAACTCCATAGATCGTTTGTCTACATATACCAGTTTAGACTTCTTCATTCATATGATACCGGTTAACAATATAATGACTTAATAGTATACTGGTTTAACCTTAACTAAGATTACTATGACAATCAAAACATATATGTGCCATCAATGACAACACATAAAGTCATCAGACACAAAAATCATCAAATCATCATCACGCCAACATTCTCCCCCTTTGGCATTGATGGCAACACTTAGGAAAATTTTGACAACTAAGTGTTCTTAAAAAATGTACAGACTCCTCATTAATAGTACATACAAAATTTTGACTCTTAAATGAATTCTACTCCCTCTTTGACAATAGTGCCAAATAGAAAAGTAAATTACATACATTACATCAAAATTTGTCATCAAAAACTATATATATATATATAGATATAAGAGTTTTGAAGTCTTTACAATGCAATTCTCAAGAAAATATCACTAAAATGAATCTTCAACTGTTCAAGGTCATTATCCCATGTTTCTAATAGTGTCTCAATGATCTCAACATGTGTCAAAATCTATGCAAAAAATTCTTCCATAGCATCAATAGTGCTCATCTCTGGGGTAGCCAAAATTGCTTCAAAATCCTTGTATGGTCTTTGTAAGATTTCAACCTCTGGAATTACCCGATTCTTCAGCTCCTTCAAGGATCTTATCCGCTTCACTTGTTCAAAATCATAAACTTCTATAGGTGATGTAAGGCATAAATAGATTTACCAAATTCAAAGCCGAATCCTGTATCAGTAGGTACGCATCACTTATCCTCTCAAGTTCCTTTTCTGTATCTTCTCTCTTTTTCTTCAAATCAGAACAAAATAATAAAACTTTAGATATAGTGGCCAAAATATTACCACCATTTTCTATACCGGTTCTTAACAGATCTATGTTCACTATTAAGCAACCTTACATTTATTAATTTTTGAAATCAATTGCTCTCCCCTTTTCTTCCTGTAATCGTTTTCTACAAAGGCATGAGTTGCCTATTCAAGTGATTTTAGTTGTTCACTAGCATAAATAACTAACTGTCTAAGCCTAGGAATAGGGGTGGATAGATTACCTGTATCAGTCTCCGGTAGGAGAATTTTAAAAATGTCAACAATAGTTTGAATGGTCTTTGCTTCTCATTTCTTCTCTTTCAATCGATTATATTGAGATAGGTAATTGATTACCTCTTTTACCAGTTCTTGTTTCTGAACTTCATCAAAGGAATCAAAATATTCTTTTACATTACTAAATTTCTTTCTCTTCAATGTTTTCAGAGTCCTCTCAAAATGACTCATTGACTTGAAAGATGAAATATCAATACGCATATTTGGTTTAAGGATTTCCCCTATTGATTTAAATTTCTTACCGGTTACCTTTAGCTTCTTCTTCTCTTCCTCAGAATCAGTATCCTTGGATTCTTCTTATAGGATGAGATGTGTGCCTCTCTTTCTAGTGGTAGTTGGCTTCTTTGTATACACCTTAGGTATCAGTTCCTTCTTGATTTGAACACTCCTTGTTACTCTAGTACCAGTTGACACAGAAGTTGCTTGCTCATCTTTCTTCTTTTTCCCTTTCACACTACTAGGTTGTGCTGGGGAAATCCTTTCTTGATAAGTACCAAGTCTCTTTTTCTTTGTGTCCTTTGGAGATTGCAAAAGGTTGTCGGCATAACCGATCAACAAGTCATAATTGACTTCATAGCCCATTTTCTCAATTTCTTCTTCTCTTGGTTCAACAACCTCCATAAGGTAGAAATCGATGGTCATGGTGAAACAAATGTCTTTTTCAAAGTGTTTCACCACTTCATCTGATAACCTTAGTCTCATCCTCATCTTCTTCTAGAATTCATTGAAATACCAATTCATAGCAACTACAAATGTGTTCTTTATAGCCTTGATGCTATTCTTAATCTAGGCTAAAACATGTGAATCATTAGACCATTGAATATCACCAATACCTAGAATAAAAGTCTGGAAATAGAAAAAAAAATGGGTTAAAAGTTGTCCAAACTTAAACTTCTGATTGTTTTCCTTCTTGTTCGATTCTAGATTTAGCATTAGCTGACTTTGCATAGCCTCGCATAGATCATAATCTGCATTTTCCGTAATTATCTGGTAAGCAATGTGTACAACAGTCGATGGCACACTGTTCATTCCACTAGATTGAAATGTCTAGTAACCAATAATCATTGTAGCATATCTGACTACTTCATCTTGAATGTTGCTAATAGACATGGCATGACCGTCAGAATGTGGTCTTTGTCAGTTTAATGATAGTATTCTATGAGATTTTCCTCAATTTAGGAACTTCGTTAGTTTGGCAGAAACCGGTCACAACACGAATGGACTCCTTTGTAATAGTGTGTGACCTATGTAAATACATGTTGCTTGCATGAACAAAACTGAGGATAATCTTGACATGTTCTTCCTCAAAATCCTCCAAAAAATAGACTGCATTGTGAAAACCCTTTTCATAAACCCTAATGTGTTTAGGTTTGATCTTCCCATTATTTTTGCATAAAGATTTCAATTGGGAATAGATTGCCAAAGATCCTAAATCTTCTATCTTGCAATCTATATAACTAGATAAATCACCGTTAATCAAAACTCCCTGGGGTACCTGTGATAATACGTTGTACAACTCTATCTTATTTCACTCCATTGATTCAGTAGCTTTGACAGTGATAAAAAGACTCCTTGACGGTGCAAAAGATGATGATGCCATTTAAAATAATTTTGATTCGAGAGAGAAGATCAACCAAATACATTATTTCCCTCACGCTGCTAGGGTTTTCGGTTGCTCTCTGTCTTGCACACCTGATTCGCCTTTCTTAGGTTTGAATTTGATTCAACTTCTTAGTCTATAGCACAAATCCAGTCACAATCTACTAAGAATGCTTTCTTTCGCTCTGCAAGTGCTCTCAAAATGCTCTTCGAATGCAAATAGGGTAAAAATGACTTAGTGAAATTACATTTTATTAACTTTACCAACTGCATTTAATTACACTACCGATAGGGTGACAAACCCTAATTATCTCTTAACATACTCGCCTTTATTAGTAGGTATACTAACCGGTAGATAATCCTTTAGAAAACCAGTTGATAATAATATAAAAAATTCTCATATCCCAATTCAAAATGCAGAATTTACTTACTATACATTCTTCAAGGGGTCTGGAAATAGATTTCTAGATATGCTCCCCCTAGGCTTATTGAAAATCTCAGTTTGTCAATGAAGTACTCTCCACACTAGGTGAAGTATTTGATTCTTCTAATTGGTTGCCCTCCCTTTTCTTCTTCCAAATTCTATTCATCTTCGCTATAGTTTCTTCAACATCAACCTTCTGCTTTCCTTTTTGATCTACATTGTGACTTACCAGTTGGTTCTTCTTTGTTCTGCAAAGCTTGGCAATATGTCCCAAATTGTGACAATGATAGAAGGCCATCCCAGATTCTCTACAAGGTCCTGCATTACCTCTTCCACTTCTTGTTTTGCATTTCTTAGCCACATGTCCAAAGTTGTTGCAAATTGAGAAAGTCACATTGAATCTCTTTTCCATCTCATAAGGACTAGACCGGTTAACATAGGGTCTTTGCCAATTTGTGTTCCTCTAGTCAGTGATATTCCTTCCCTAGTCACCAATAGGTCTTGGATTCATGTGAGGTGCAAGATTGTTTTATCCATATTTGCAGTCAACTGATCTATGCCCATAAATGTTGCATGTATAACAATAACCTTCAAATCTTCTAGGCATATACCTAGTATTAGGTCCATAACCACTATTACTATCAGATCTACTTCTACAAACATTAACAATATTTCTTGGTTTATGCCAGTTAAAGAAAACAGGTTTGTAAGCTTTCTTACCAGTAGGCTTCTTAGCCTTAGGAGCAGTTTTACCTTCATGCATGTCACTCTTGGTACTGGAAGATTCTCCCTTCTCAAATGTATTGTATCCTAACCCAAATGTATCACCTTTCATCCTTTGAGATTAGATCTGTTCATCTATCATAGAGGAGTTGTTGTTGAATTTATCAAGCTTCTCACTAGCTTCTATAAGCTCTTTAATAAGATATTCATTCCTTTTCATTAGGGTCTCTCTAAGAGACAATGCTATTTCAAGATTTGATTGTAACACTTCTTTTTCTTCTTTCTCCTCATGGTAATGTTCATGCAAAGTTGCCTTCTCTTGCTTGATCTTAAGGATTTCATGATCTTTCTCTTTGATCAGGTCTTTAGCTGCTCTCCTATCTTCAAGTTCTTGACTCATATGGGTTGTAAGAACTTTGAGTTCTCTCCTCGGGTTAAGATTCTCACCATTTAGTTTCTCCACTTCTTCAACCATTGCATCAATGTTCGCCTCATCAGAAGAGCTGTTGTGAGAGATCTCCAATAATTGCCTAGTGAGTTCTTTCATCTTTGCTTGTGAAGCCTTGAATTTGCCTCTCAGGGTTTCAAGCTCATCCCTAGTTTCAACAAGTTCTCTAGCCATCTCTCTATAACTCGTATCCCCACTATTGTATTTAGGGTTTCCTTTCAAGTGGTTAAGACTTAAGGAACTTAGGCTCTGCAACCAATTGATAAACTTATAAAGCACTGAGAGGGGGGATGAATCAATGATAGAAAAAACAATAACACTTTAATTGCAGACCTGTAAAAACATTTAACCAGTTTACTAATTAATTTGCATGTAATCTAAAGTCTTATAAAAGCATTCACAATAAGTAAAACATTCACCATAACAAAAATATTTATACGTGGAAAACCCAACTGGGAAAAACCACGGTCAGATGGAACTCACAAGTTCACTATCTGCAGAATAGGTAACTGACCGATTAAGTTCTACAAAGTGCTCTATTAGGATCAAATCCTGTCAAAGATCCCAAGCCCTGTTAGGAGCTATACCTAGTTAAAGGTAACCTCAGTGGAGGATTTAGATCCAAGTTAATAAATCACCTTGTTAGAGGATTTCTACAATGAAGCTTGTTGGAGCTTACCCGATTAGGGGATTTAACTATTGTAGTGATTAGAAAATAATAGGTGGTATGATCTAAGAATAGCACATTCTGCTTGTTTAGATCATGTTCTACTCACACATTACTGCATCACCGACATACTCAACAACTCCTTCAAAAAATCATATCAACTCCAACTCATAATATCACTCGTATCTTCTATATCAAATAACTTATCACAATGTCTTTTTATAAACATTAGATTTCATGTCGGCTCTTGAACCTTGACACAATTTCATAGGTTCAGTGAATCTAGACAATCTTCCTTAACATGAAACAAATCTCTGCCATAGTGTCAGTTGGTGGTAATGCATCACAACTAGTGATAACTCATCACACAATCTAGGAAACCAGTTGAAAAACTGATACCAGTTGAGCATTGACTACATCAAACTCACATACCAATTGTCTCCATGTGCCTCCTTGACTCTCTCCGCTACATCTCAAAATTGGTAATCAATGGATCTGAGCAAAACTGATTGTCTTAACTGCATAGACCAATTGTCTACATATATCGGTTTAGACTTCTTCATACATATGATACCGGTTAAAAATAAAATGACTTAATAGTATACTGATTTAACCTTAACTAAGATGACTATGACAATCGAAACATATGTGTGCTCTCAATGACAACACATAAAGTCATCAGATACAAAAATCATCAAATCATCATCATGCCAATATTATCCCCCTTTGGCATTGATGGCAACACTTAGGAAAATTTTGACAACTAAGTGTGCTTACAAAAATGTACATACTCCCCCTTAATAGTACATACAAAATTGTGACTCTTAAACTAATTCTACTCCCCCTTTGACAACAATGCCAAACAGAAAAGTAAATTACATACATTACATCAAAATTTGTCATCAAAAACTACATATATATAGATATAAGAGTTTAAAAGTCTTTACAATGCGATTCTCAAGAAAATATTAGTGAAATGAAACTTTAACTATTCAAGGTCATTATCCCATGTTTCTAATAGTGTCTCAGTGATCTCAACATGTGTCAAAATCTGTGTAGCAAATTCTTCCATAGCATCAACAGTGCTCATCTCTTGTTCCTGATCAATAATCAACTTCCATTTATTTTCAAGAATTAAACTTAAAGAATCAAAGATTTCCTTATGAATCGCATGTGGTAACCGATTATATTGAGATAGGTAATTGATTACCTCTTTTACCACTTCTTGTTTCTAAACTTCATCAAAGGAATCAAAATATTATTTTACATTACTAAATTTCTTTCTCTTCAATATTTTCAAAGTCCTCTCAATATGACTCACTGAATTGAAAGATGAAATATCAATACACATATTTGGTTTAGCGATTTCTTCTATTGATTTAGATTTCTTATCAGTTGCCTTTAGCTTCTTCTTCTCTTCCTCAGAATCAATGTCCTCAGATTCTTCTTGTAGGATGAGATGTATGCCTCTCTTTCTAGTGGCAGATGGCTTCTTTGTATACACCTTAGGTACCAGTTCCTTCTTGATTTGAATTCTCCTTGTTACTCTAGTACTAGTTGATACAGAAGTTGCTTGCTCATCTTTCTTCTTTTTCTCTTACACACTACTGGGTTGTGTTGGTGCAATCCTTTCTTGATAAGTACCAAGTCTCTTCTTCTTTTTTTCCTTAGGAGATGCCAAAAGGTTGTTGGCATAACCGATCAACAAGTCATAACTGACTTCATAGCCCATTTGCTTGATTTATTCTTATCTCAATTCAACAACCTCCATAAGGTAGAATTTCGGTGGTCACGGTGAAACAGGTGTCTTTTTCAAAGTGTTTCACAACTTCATCCGATTACCTTAGTCTCATGCTCATCTTCTTCTGGAATTCATTGAAATACTTGTTCATAGCAATTGGAAATGTGTTCTTTATAGCCTTTATGCTATTCCTAATCTGGGCTGAGACAGGTGTATAATTAAACAATTGAATATCACCAATACCTGGAATAAAATTCTGGAAATAGAAATAAACCGATCAAAATTTGTCCAAACTTAAACTTCTGATTATTTTCCTTCTTGACTGATTCTAGATTCAGCATTAGCTGACTTTGCATAGCCTTGCACAGATCATAATCTGAATTTTCCTTAATCATCCGGCAGGCGGCGTGTACAATAGCCGATGGCACACTGTTCATTCTACTAGAATGAAATATCTGGTAACTGATAATAATTGTAGCATATCTGACTGATTCATCTTGAATGTTTCTAATAGACATGGGACGACCGTCACAAAGTGATCTTCATCAATTTAATGACAGTATTCTGCAAGATTTTCCTTAATTTAGGAACTTCGCCAGTTTGGCAGAAATCGGTCACAACATGAATAGCCTCCTTTGTAATAGTGTGTGACCTATCTAAATACATGTTCCCTCCATGAACACGACTAAGGATAATCCTAACATTTTCTTCTTCAAAATCCTCCAAAAAATAGACTACATTGTGAAAACCCTTTTCATAAACCCTAATGTGTTCGGGTTTGATCTCCCCATTCTTATGGCATAAAGATTTCAACTGGGAATAGATTTCCAAAGATCCTAAATCTTCTATCTTACAATCTATGTAACTCGATATATCACCCTTAATTAAAACTCCCTGGGGTACCTGTGATAATGCGTTGTAGGACTCTATCTTGTTTGACTCCATTGATTTGGTAGCTTCGGCAGTGATAAAAAGACTCCTTAATGGTGCAGAAGATGATGATGCCATTTCAAATAATTTTGATTTGAGAGAGAAGATCGACCAAATACCTTATTTCCCTCATGTTGCTAGGGTTTCTGGTTTCTCTCTCTCTTGTACAACCAATTCACCTTTCTTAGTTGTAAATTTGATTCAACTTCTTAATCCGTAGCACAAATCCATTCACAATCTACTAGAATGTTTTGTTTCACTCTGCAAGTGCTCTCAAAATGCTCTTTGAATGCAAATAAGGTAAAAATGACTTAGTGAAATTGCATTTTATTAACTTTACCAACTGTATTTAATTACACTATCGATAGGGTGACAAACCCTAATTACCTCTTAACAAACTCACCTTTACCAATAGGTATACTAACCGCTTGATAATCCTTTAGAAAACTGATAGATAATAATATAAAAAAAATTGATATCCCAATTCAAAATGCAGATTTTACTTACTACGCATTCTTCATGGGGTCGGGAAATAGATTTACTGATATGCTCCCCCTAGGCTTATTGAAAAACTCAGTTTGCCGGTGAAGGATTCTCCATAGTAGGTGAAGTATTTGATTCTTCTGATCTGCTTCTACAAACATTAGCAGTATGTCCTTGTTTATGACAGTTAAAGCAAACAGATTTGTAAGGTTTCTTACCGACAGGCTTCTTAGGCTTAGGAGCAGTCTTACCTTCATGCATGTCACTCTTGGTATCGAAAGATTCTCCCTTATAAGATGTATTGTATCCTAACCCAAATGTATCACCTTTCATCCTTTAAGATTGGATCTATTCATCCAGCATAGAGGAGCTCTTGTTGAATTTATCAAGCTTCTCATTGGCTTCTGTAAGCTATTTAGTAAGATCTTCATTCCTTTTCATCAGGGTCTCTCTAAGAGACATTGCTATTTCAAGATCTAACTGTTACGCTTCTTTTTCTTCTTTCTCCTCATGCCAATGTTCATGCAAAGTTGCCTTCTCCTGCTTTATCCTAAGGATTTCATGATCTTTTTCTTTGACCAGGTCTTCAGCTGCCCTCCTAGATTCAAGTTCATGACTCATACGGATTGTAAGGGCTTCAAGTTCTCTCCTCAAGTTAAGTTTCTCACCATTTAGTTTCTCCACTTCTTCAACCAGTGCATCAATTTTTGCCTCATCAGAAGAGATATTATCAGAGATCTCCAATAATTGCAAAGTCAGTTGTTTCCTCTTTGCTTGTGAAGCCTTGAATTTGCCTCTCATGGTTTCAAGCTCATCCCTAGTTTCAGCAAGTTCTGTAGCCATCTCTCTATAACCCATATCCCCCATTATGGCTTTAAGGTTTCCTTTCAAGTGGTTAAGCCTTAAGGAACTTAGGCTCTGATACCAATTGATAAACTTATAAAGCACTAAGAGGGGGGTGAATCAAGAATAGCAAACACAATAACGCTTTAATTGCAAACCGGTAAAAACATTTAACTAGTTTACAATGACTTTTCATGTAATCCAAAGTGTTATAAAAGAACTCAGAACAAGTAAAACATTCACCATAACACAAATATTTGTATGTAGAAAACCCAGCTGGGAAAAACCACGGTGAGATGGAACTCACAAGTTAACTATCTGTAGAATAGGTAACTAGTCAGTTAATGTCTACAAAGTGCTTTGTTAGGATCACATCCTATTAAAGATACCAAGCCCTGTTAGGAGTTATACCTGGTTAAAGGTAACCTTAGTGGAGGATTTAGATCCAAGTTAATGAATCACATTGTTAGAGTATTTCTACAATGAAGCTTGTTAAAGCTTACTCGGTTAGGGGATTTAACTATTGTAGTGATTAGAAAACAACAGATGGTATGATCTAAGAATAAAACAATCTTCTTGTTTAGATCCTACTCTACTCACACATTACTGCATCACCAACATACTCAACAAATCCTTCATCAAATTGCATCAACTCCAACTCATAACATCACGTGTATCTTCTATATCAAATAACTCATCATAATGTCTTTTTATAGACATTAGATTTCATGTTGGCTCCTAAACCTTGACATAATTTCCTGGGTTCAGTGGTTCTAGACAATCTTCCTTAACATGACACAAATCTCCACTATAGTGTCGGTTGGTGGTAACACATCACAACCGGTGATAACTTATCACACAATTTGGGAAACTGGTTAAAACATCGATACTGGTTGAGTGTTGGCTGCATCAAACTCATAGATCGATTGTCTCCATGCACCTCCTTGACTCTCTCTATTGCATCTCAAAACTGGTAATCAGTGGATCTAACCAAAACCGATTTTCTTAACTACATAGATCAGTTGTCTACATATACCGATTTAGACTTCTTCATACATATGATATCAGTTAACAATACAATGACTTAATAGTATACCAGTTTAACCTTAACTAAGATGACTATGATAATCAAAACATATGTGTGCCATCAATGACAACATATAAAGTCATTAATCATCAACTCATCATCATGCCAACAAAGCTAACAAGAACTACATTCAAGAGTAAGTTTTATTCATCTAATGGATTGTTAGATCTTGTGTATACTTATTTGTGTGGTCCTCCAAGAGTGAGAAGTGTGTGGGGTGATAGATATTTCATGTTGTTGATGGATGATTATTCTAGGATGATGTGGGTTACCTTTCTAAGTGAGAAATCAAAAGTGTTGGAGAAATTCAAGATATTCAAAGCTAAGGTGGAGACTAAGATAGGATTGAAGATGAAGTGCCTAAGATCTAATAGAGTAGGAGAGTTTACATATGGTGAGTTTGATTCATTCTATGAGAGGAATGGAATTAGAAGATGGTTATCTCCTCCTAGAACCCCTTAGCAGAATGGAGTTGTTGAAAGGAAGGATGAAACCATTTTGGATGTTGGTAGGACTATGCTAATTGAAGGAAATATTGCATAAACCTAATGGAGAGAAGTTGTTAGCATTGTTGTTTACACATTCAACCGGGTTCAAATAAAAGGTAATTCTGGTAAGACTCCTTATGAGTTATGGTTTGGTCATATTCCTATAGTTATATATTTCAGAATTTTTGGAAGTAAATGTTATATCAAGAGAGATGAGGATATAGAAAAGTTTGATGCAAGATGTGATGAAGGAATATTTTTGGGTTATTATACAAAGAGAAAATCTTACCGATGTTTCAATAAGAGGTTGAAGAAGATAGTGGAAAGTGCAAATGTGAAAGTGGATGAATGTAATGGAAAGAAAATCAAAGCATGCAGATATGAATCTGATGATCAAGATGTTATTTTAAAACCTGTGCAGACTAAGATCTAAAAGAAGAATACTCTAGTAGAGACAATTAATTTGGATATTGCTGTTGCTGGTGAAGAAGCTCAAGATGCCGACTGTCACAACAATCAGAAGAATCTGAGGTATGTAAGATTGAATTTTTCATAATTATTGATAATAAAAACAAAGGTGTGATGAGTAGGAGAAGGATTATTGTTGAAGAGATATGTTTGATTTCAAATACTGAACCAAAAGATGTTGCAGAAGCATGTAAAGATGAAAATTGGATAAAAGCTATGGAATAAGAGTTGAATCAGATTGAGAAGAATAACACTTGGGAGCTTGTTCTGAGACCAAAAGACAAGAATGTGATTGGTACTAAATGGGTGCTCCAAAATAAACTAAATGAAGTCAGTAAAGTGGTTAAAAACAAAGAAAGATTGGTATGTAAAGGGTGTTCTCATATGGAAGGAATTTTTTATGAGGAGACTTTTTGTCCAGTAGCTAGAATTGAAGCTGTTAGATTATTGCTTGCATATGTTGCTTACAAAAATTTTAAGGTATATCAGATGGATGTTAAGTCAGTCTTTTTGAATGGTGATTTTGAAGAGGAAGACTACATTTTGCAACCAGATGGATTTTCATTATCTGATGAAGTGGACATGGTATGTAAATTGAAGAAAGTACTCTATGGACTTAAGCAAGGCCCTAGAGCCTGGTATGCTAGATTGGATAGGTATTTGATGAAATTGGGATTATGTAAAGGTACTGTTGATAGTAATTTATATTTTAAGGTTGATAATGATAACATTTTGATTGTTCAAGTCTTTGTTGATGATATTATTTTCCAAGGAGATGATGACATGATTATGAAGTTTGCTGATGATATGCAAAAGGAATTTGAGATGAAATTCTTCTTAGGATTGTAGATTACACAAATTGACAAAGACATTTTAATTTCTCAATCAAAGTAGGTGAAGAAATTGTTGAAGAAGTTTGGGTTAGATGATTATAATCCTGTTGGAACTCCTATGGTGTCTGGATGCAATTTTTCTAAGAATGTTGAATCTCAAAAGGTTAATCAGACTGTATAGATCTATCATTGGTGGATTGTTCTATTTGACTCAGACTAGACCAGATATTATGCATGTCGTTTGTCTTTGTGCTAGATTTCAAGATGATCCAAAAGAGACTCATGTTATTGCTGTGAAGAGGATTTTTTTATAGTTGAAGGGGATAGTTGACTATGGTTTATGATATTGGAAGAATGATGATTTCATGTTATGTTCTTATACTAATGTTGACTGGGCAAGTGATGTTGATGACCGGAAGAGCACTATCAGTGGAGCTTTCTTTCTAGGAAAGAAATCTATTTCATTATCCAGTAAGAAACAAGATGCTATATCTCTATCTACTGCAAGAAGTTGAATACATTGCTGCTACTAGCAATTGTACTTGGGTAGTTTGGATGAAGCAAAGAAGAATATAAAAAAATGCCTTATCTTTGAATCTTTGTGTACATGATCTTAGCGGGAGTTTGCTAGTGATTGCTGATGTTGATTTATTTCTTTGCATTGATTGTTTTCACATTCATATGTTGCCATCAATACTAAAGGGGGAGATTGTTGGATATTGCTGCTACTAGCATATGTTGTTGTCATTGATGTCAACATATTCTGTTGTTTTGGGTGTTACAAAGAGCTATTTAGTGATCTGAGGATTGTAGTGAGTTGATCTTGTTGGTTTATCTATTTAGGATGCTGAATCAACTAGAGATACTTCATTATTTATTGATTCCATAGCGTCATATGGCAATTTGATCGAGTTGTGGATTCTAGTATGAAGATTAATTTTTAGTGTTGAGTGTTATAGTATTCTAGTAACTGATTTGTTGTGCTCCGATGTCATCTGATCTTAATCTATAGATTTGTGAGAGTGTTTTGGATGTTCATGTGTATCTTCATTTCAGATGGTTCATGATTTGGTGCTCCGCAAGTTATCTTTCTAGTCTGAATTGTTGTTGTTAAGTGTTCTTGAGTGTTAGCATGTTGATTGATGAAGTTTTGAATAAGTGGTGTTGGTGCAGCTATTGCGGATGGTTCTAATGTGCTCGTTGGTGTTTCTTGATTGTGTCATATTTGTTTTGGTGGTCCGCATTGATTGTTGTGCACATTCTTGAATATCTTTTGGGTCCGGTGATATTCTTCATGTTATGCACTATTTTTTGGTGGTGTAGCATGTTGCGATTGATCTTGGCGAGATTTCTGGTGGTGTTGCATGTTCGAGGATTTTATTTGGGTCCATGCTATGTTGTCTATGACATTGTATTGGTCTGGTGGTTTATTTATGTATCATGTGATGTAATTTTCTAATTAGGTATTAAGGGTTTGAGGCGACCTTGTAGTCAAGGTTGATGAATTGTATAAATAGGTGTTAAATTCATGTAATTCATGAATGGGGTGTTGTGTCTATATTATTAGAGTGTGGTGTATGTGTGCATAAGAGAATTTATCCTTTGATGTGATATATTGAGCAATTATTGTTGCATGGTAGACAAATGAGCTTAACTAGAACTGTCACCAGGAATTAGGAGATGTTATTCTTTCAGTTCATCTTAACTGGATTGTAGTCCAAATATTATTGTAAGGTAGTGAACCTTTCGTGAGGGTTGGAGCGTTCTAGGTCATTGTATTTCAAGCAATGTGCTCTAGGCAATGTGCCTGAATGCATGTGCATTCCCCATTGTAATATTTACACATACTATTGCAGAGTATCATCTTAGTGTGGGTAGGTTTCCACCGTGGTTTTTTCCTTAACGGGGTTTTCCATGTCAAAATATTAGCATTATGTGTGTTGTTGTTATTGTGTTCATCTTTATTCTTGTTTTAGTTGATTGAAATATGGGATTGTACTTAAATTGTATAATCCGGTGAAAACTGAATCACCTCCCTCTCTCAGTTTTCCTTCATTTTTGTTGCCAATAGCAACAACATGAAACCCTAAACCCCATTAGAGTTGCTTCTAAAAAATTTTAAATGTAGAAAAATTGTTCCCAATGCAGGAGCATATAGGAAGGGGTATGAATAATCCACGTCTTTCCTTCTGGCTCTCTAAAATTTCTTTTTTTTCAGCTTTTGCTTATATAAAGCTACTATTAGAGGTGGTGCCTAGTGAAGGTATGGGCCAAAATGATTCACAATATTATTATAATAAAATAATTATTTAGAAACCTAACTTTGTATAATATTTAAATTGTAATTACAATCCTAACTATTATTAATTATTATTATAAAAATATTTTAATTAGTAATAGTTATAGTAAAAACTATTTAATATTAAAATTACAATACTAAAAAAGGCAAGTACTAGCCACTACATAGCACTTGTTTAAAACGATGTCATATATGATGAAACATTATGTTAAATTAAGGGCATATCAGAAATAGGACAATCACCATAAAGTGTCAAGCAAAAAACATATATTGTAAATTATCACATTCAAAATTTGAGAGTAGGTGTGGAACACTCTTATCACTTTATGCCATTCCTTATATCCTCATCGTATAGGGAGTGAACAATAGTTATAATTTTTGGAAATTTTTAGAATATATATCATGTTTTATATATTTATTTTCAATCATTTTGATTTTAGTTTTTATTTATATGTGATTTCCACATTCTATGATTTTAATATCTTCTTGGATTTCTATATTATACTATGCTAGTTTGTGAATTAATGTTTTGGACCACACTCTCTTATCCATCATCAACAAATAAAATTATAGTGTAAAATAAAACAGTATATTTTTTTTTAAACTATGCCTGGTGAACTTTTTAATGTGATCGGTGATACTGGCATGACATGCCCTCCATCTCCATATGAAACACTTTTGACCTAGAGCTATGAATCAATGAGGCCACAAACGGGGGACCTCATCCCCAGACTTCACTTGATCCAACCCCCGAGCACAACGACCCAGCGAAAACACAAGGCATACAATCTTAGTGACCCATCAAGGATTTGAACCTTGGTGGCTACTTCACCAATAAAGTGTTTTAATCGCAACACTACATGTCCAAAGACAAACATTTTTTTATAATTAATAATATATATGATAAGTGTTTATATTAAAAAGAGGTCCATTACATTACATTCTAAAAAATTATGTGAATCTTTAAAATTAATTATATGATTATAATTAATTATTAAATGATTTTTCTAAAAAAGTATCCAAGATATAGTGTCATCATCATTCTCTTTGTTATTTCTATTTTCCTTATCAATATGACCAGTACAAATAGGTAGATTAGTAAGATTCAACAAGGGGAATTTTCTATTGCCTAACTACCGAGAAGTATATTTTTGATAAAATGAAGAATCAATAAACTAAGAATGTATTTACTTATATCCTCTATGTGAAAATGAGTCATGTGAACCATAAATAGAGTTGGAAGAGTGATATGTAGGTAAAATAATGTCATTAAAACCATATTTAAATGTTCAAAATAAAAAAAAATAACAACATTTAAAGAGAAGAAAACACACATATAATAATGCATTATAAAATAATTATCTATGTTCAATAATAAATTTTTAAGTTTTGGACTATGACAAATTGAAAAAAATGGCTATGAGCTCTGCATATCGGTAGCTCCACCTCGGCGATCATCATTATCATCAGGGCAAGGGTTGCAACATTGTTGGAAGGCCTCCATTCAATAGGGAACCATCTTCACAAAACCAACCGTGGCAATTTGTGAAGGGTAGAAGAGCTGCTAGGGCAGAAAAAAGGGAGGCTAAGGCTCCTCTAGAGTGATAAAATGTGTGGGCGATCCCCATCACCTCGCGAATTCCTGGTTGCACCACCAATGCAAATCACATACCACTAGGATTTTGATCAACTGCTTCTGATCCTGGCCAACCCCTTCAAAAGCCACAACATATATCTCGCCCACATACCTATCGTGTGGAGGGTTATAGAGGACCTTCCAAGGATGGAGGAATGACAATGCCATACCATGGCCCTAATTTAATTAACTCAAATCCGGCTTCGAGGATGGGGAACTTGCTCCACCATAAAATCAAGAATGCTATCAAAGCAACAAGGAGAGAGGGTGCACTTACATTGATAAATCCCGACCCAGATTGTATCAAGGTTTCGACTCCTAGCGAAGCCATGGAATTAAGTAATTACTGCAAAGGGCACGAGCTCTTTGCAAAATGGGGATGGAATAATCAACCTCTCACCAAAATAGTTGAATGGTGGAAAACAACATTCCACAGGCAAGTAAGTATCACTACCCTAGTTAATAATTTTTTGTACATTGAATGTTACAAAAAGTCTCTAAAATCCAAGCTATTGCATGAAGAATATATTTTTTACAAAGGTGCAAATTTCAATTTTATTGAATGGCAAGCTAAATTTGATGCTAATGGATATAAATTCAAAAGAGTATCGAAATAGGTAGAAATTCACAATGTTCCTATTGAATTAATGCATGCCAAAATTCTTATAGAAATTGGGGATAAATTGGGTAAATTCATAGCCGTAGAAAAAAATTAGTTGAATAAATCTGATATAAAATTATTAATAGAAGTACAAAAGGGCATGGAAAATCTAAAATATATAACCCTAGAGACAATAGATGTTAATTACACCCTAAAACTGGTATGTTATATTGGCTTGGTCTCTGAAAACTTAGCATTTTGCAAAAGGTTGAACCCTAATTTATAACAGTCTCAGGTTAAGGTAAGAGATAACCATAGAGCATCGAAAGACATAATAGATATTCAGTTTAACAATGACACAGGTGGCTTTATTATAAACTCTAGTCAGCAAGAGACTAGTAATATCCCAACCCCCCCTCCTTCCCCGCTCTTACGTAACAATTCAGACAGAGCTAAAAATAACAATGAAACTCTTGCTTATGCTAATGAGGATCGAATCCAAGCAGAACTGAACAATATCATAGAAAACCTAATGGGGAAATTAGCTGAAGAATTTATTGAGGAGGTATTCATTGATACTCCGACAGATGGGACAAACAATGCCATCATCTCCAATCCAGATTATAATCGGACCCCCCTCAAAACCCCCTTATTAAACATCAACTCAACTGAGGTTGCTCATGAGGAAAACATCACAGTTTCTCCCACTTTGGAGGAATCCCCTATTGTGGAAGGATTGAATGCAAATGAGGAAAGAGTATTCATTATTAATGAACTGATCAGTATGCAGGAAGGGGAAAATAGAAAAATATTAGACAATAACTCAATCAAACCACAAAATAGAGGTATCCTCCAGATGGGAGGTGAGAAACTTACTCTAGACTGTGGCAAAACCATGAGCAACAAAAGAGGTTGGAAGTCTTTTTTAGACAAAAGAAAGATGGGTGGGGATGTAGAGGGGCAGGCCAAAATCACAACCCTGTTGGGACAAGGAAAATCTCCCCTTCCCCACATAAAGGAATAAATATACTAACATGTAATGTTAGGGGTATGGGCCCCCTAAAAAACAATGCTTAATTAAGCGAAGCATACTGAAATCTACTATGGACCTAGTTATGCTACAAGAAACAAAACTAGGTAAGACTGATATGGACAATTTTAGCAGAAAATTCACCCGATGGCAGTTGGAAATGGTGGAGTCTATAGGGGCATCGGGTGGGCTGGGTATAATATGGAAAAATAACTCAGTTGCATTTACATGCCATACCAAGATGCAAAACTGTATGGATGGTAAAGTAAGAGCCCTTATCCTAAATCTTGAGTTTATCATCATTAATGTATATGGCCCAATTCCAACAGATAAAAAGAGATTAGTTTGGCATGAAATTGAACACTTCTTAAATAATCAGGATGTGAAACACATCATCATAGGTGGTGACTTCAACACCATATTATACTCAACTGATAAAAGTGGTGGGATAAAAACCATAAGACAACCACAAAGGGACTTCACAAACTGGATAAATAACAATAACCTTCTGGAAATCAGATCTGAGATGGGTTCTCACACATGGAATAAGAGAAGAAACGGTTTCTCCAACATTGCAGAAACACTTGATAGATTTTTCCTCAAAGGAGACTTGACCGACCTCAAAATAGAATTAAAAAATTCCATATTGCCATGGTCAGGCTCTGATCATTACCCAGTGCTATTAGAACTTATGGGGGAAGCAAAGCAAACTGGGTGTCCTTTCAAGTTCAAAATGATGTCATTTATATATGAAGACTTCCTCCCCAACATACAGAAATGGTTGAAGGACAGTGTCTTTGAAGGATCTAAAATGTATTGTCTTGTCTCTAAGCTAAAAGAGATTAAACACAAACTGTTATATTGGAACAAAAAGAAATTCAAAAATATCTTCGAGGAGAATTCAAGAATAGAAAAAGGGTTGGAAACAATAAATAATGTTGTGATGCAAAATGAGATGACTTGTAAAACATACGAGGTCAAAAAAAAGCTTTTATGTGAATATGAAGGCATTCTGGCCAGAGAAGAAATATACTAGAAATAGAAATCTCGAGAGACATGGCTAGAAGATGGAGACAGAAACACTAAATTTTTTCACGACAGTGTCAAAATGAAAAGGGCAGAAAATAAGATTACTCAGATCATCAATGACAGTGATAAGATCATTACAGATCAAAATTTGATCGCAAAAGATGCTACCAAGTACTTTGAAAATATTCTCAATAACTGGGAGCACTCAGACCTTCCTAACAATAGAACCTTATTGAATAACATATCCAAACTAATAACAAAGGTTGATAATCAAATGTTAAACTCCAAACTCACCCATGAAGAAGTCAAAATGGCTCTGGCACAATTTCAAGGAGATAAAGCCCCTGGACCGGATGGATTCCCTACTAGTTTTTTTCAGAAATGCTGGCATATCTTAGGGGACAAAGTTACCGATGCCTTGGAATCTGCCCGTAATGTAGGGAAGCTCCTGAAAGAAATCAATAATCTCTTTTTGGCCTTACTCCCAAAAAAGGATAATCCCTCAAAGTGGGAATAATTCAATCCCATTTCTTTATGCAACATGACTTATAAACTACTAGCAAAAGTCATGGCTAATAGACTAAAAAAATTACTACCTGCCATAATATCAGAAGAACAAACTGGGTTTGTACCCAATTGATCAATTTTGGATGGGATTATCATAGTCCAGGAAGCTATCCACTCCTATTAGTTCCAAGGACAACCTAATATACTGATAAAAATAGATATTAAAAAGGCTTATGGCAAATTGGATTGGTATTTCCTTTGTAGCTGCATGAAAGCCTTTGGCTTTAATAAACAATGGGTGAATTGGGTCTACTTCTGCATATCAAAACCTAGGTTCTCTATCTTACTAAATGGGAAACCAGAAGGCTTCTTTGGAATATCTAGGGGGCTCAAACAGGGAGATCCCCTATCCCCATTCTTATTTATCATTATGTCTGAAGCCTTAGGAAGAAGCCTGGATGCATCACAGAGAGCTGGCAGACTAGCAGGGATTCAGATCATAGGGGGGTAGAT